>NC_026153.1:3780161-3820544 GCF_000512975.1 Sesamum indicum
TTACTTATTTTTAGATCTTACAAGATGCATTTGACGATCAAAGAAATGATTTATGTTGTATGTCTAGGGGTGTTCATTCGATAAAACCGAATCAAAATTTTGGTATATAAAAAATCTAGTACGTCAAACGCTATACTAAATATCGAACTGAATTAATAGGTTCGGTTTTGGTAATTATCGATTTTTTTGGGTATTTGGTAAATTGATTTTTTTCTTAAAAATATAAAAAATGATTAAAAGTTAAATACTAAAAATAATAATTATAATTCTTATTTATTTTTTTTATAAAAAATTATAATAAGTAAAATAACAAAACTAATATAAAACGAATTAATACACAAAAATATGTATATAAGAATTAAGATATAAGAAATAGTATTTCGGCAGTCGGTACGGTTGAGTATTTCAACACTAAATAGCAATATCGAACCGGATGCCTGATTTTTTAAAAAATAAAAACTTACACCTAACAGAATTTTTTGGTTTAGTTTCGCTATATACCTAATTCTCGATTTTGTTTCAATTTGATCAACTTACGGAACTGTGGACACCCCTATTTATGTATCGTGGATTTGTAATAGAAACTTCATCCTTTGGTAATGATTATGCACCTAGGACTTTTTTCTTTTCGCTTCAATATGGAAATCACCATGTACTAGCAATAAAATACACATGTGGAGGATTACTTTGTGGGAAATGTCGGTCTTGTTAGCACAAGAAATATTTAATATAAAATCGACAAAATAAACAAATTTGCATTGTTCTTGTTTTTAAAGTTGGGAAATGCAGAATCAGCTATAGCATTTAGCTGAAATCATCGGAGTGAGAATGGATTTAGAGTTTCAATTATGGTCATGTATCACAATGCTTAAAATTGTTTTGATGATGGATACTGGCTGCTTGAAGCAGTTTCCAAATATGCTCCAGAGATTCAAGTCCATTTGTGAGTGTTGGATGTCTGACAATCATGTTTAGATGCACTTTTTGCAAAAAAGTTAAAGTAAAAGCTTATTCAAGGGAAGTGACATTTTGCGACTTTTGAATTCCTTTTCCGACATATTTAACGGGGTAGTTAATAAAAATGTGTTTTTTTACTTACACTTGATAATATTAAAGCACTTCTGATGACACTTTAAATTGTGCATTTTAAGACGACGTTAAGATTGATTAATGGGACCTGTTAAGATTGAGTAATGGAACCTTGACTTAAATTTGATTGCTAGAAGTTCAATGGGCTTGGTTCTTGAGCATACTGACCATGCTTGAACACAATTTTTGTTGATTGACACTTTGAGGAGTAATTCCATTAGTTGAAAAATGTCAAATATGTAAAAATGCATCTATGCAAGTTTGACTGATGTTTGGGTTAATAAAAAGCTCATTCACGCTCAATCATTTACAATAAAATCAAATATAAACAGAGTTTCACCTTTGAATAAATACTTTGTTCCTTTTTAACCAATTCATTTACATCTCTATCTGAACCCCACTCCATACACTAATGGAGGAAACTACTTAGTAGACTCAACATCCTCACTGATTCCTTTCATTTGACTTTAGCTTTACCACATTGGTATTGCCAAAACCATATTGATTCCTTTCATTTGACTTTATACATATTGAGTTGATATGGTTTGTTTGTTTTTTAATAGTTATAATAATTTGAACATACTTGAAGCAAATTTTGGTGGTTCCCGCAATGTCTTTGCATGCATTGATTCTATTTTATATCTTGTAGATAATGGATGACCCTTTTGCAGATATGGATCAGAATCGGTGATTGTTCGTTATGCTAAAATTGCTCAGGCTTTGAGAGATAAGACAGTTCGAGATGTTGCATTACGTTGCAGATGGATGAGTGTGAGCTATGTTTATTTTCATTTTTGAATGATTGGCTATCAGATTTTCTAAAATAAGCAAATTGATTTTCAAAACTTGGACGTAGCAGAAATTCAGGATTGTATGTCTTCCAAATTGGTTGGATATTGTACTCGAAATTTGATCCCAAAGTATCAGTTTAAGTAGAAATTTGGTAATAGGTCCGGGAAACAATCATTGAAACTCTATCTTGAGGGCTAATTCGGTTAGCAGGCTAAAACTTTTAGTATCACTGTTTTGATGGATGCAGTTATTCGCTTCCTTGGAGAAATTCAAAGTATACAGGTTAAAATAACTTTTGGGACGATGTCTTGTAAAGGTTCTTAACCGAGCTTAGTTCCCTAGAAAATAGTAATTGGTTCTATGATTGACTTCATGAAAACTTAATTTTAGAAATTGGTTTTAGTTATATTGTGAATGTGTGCAAAAGTTATGATAAGAAACATAGTTGCAAGACATAAGATTTATGTGGGTCGGAGAATTCTCCTATGTCTATGGTTGCTAGAGATCGGTTTCTATTAGGATTGTTTCAAATAAATTATAATGAAGGAATACCCATCGGCACACGTTGGGCTTAGGTGTAATGTTGGATAATGTTAGGTCACACCCCACATTCCAACACCTCAATGTTGTAATTTCACTTATATAAGGAGGTGAATTCTTTTGCTAAAGATAGCCAGTGATGGGTTAGATTTATTGAGTCTATCATAAAAAGGAAAATGGCAAAAGGAGGTAAAGGGTGATATCTGTCAAAGGACTCCATAAATGTAATCATAAATGTCATAATGATAGACTACAAAACAAGAGCAGAATTGACTGGAAGCAGCCATGAGAAACCTTATCTTTATTTTTGAGTTAATTCTGGCAATCCTGATTTGGATGGTTTACTTTCATGCAGAAAAAGGAAAACGGAAAGAGAAGGAAGGATGACAGTAGTTCGTCAAGGAAAAGTAAAGACAAAAAGGTACTTAAGATTACTTCATGTTGTAATGTTCCACATGTCCAGGTTATTACTCAGGAAATGAGCCCCTCTCTCTTTCCAATATCTTTGATTCACCTCTGTTTTGCAATATTAGAGATTTGGTTGCTTATTTGGTCTCTGTGGCTGTTTTGAAGTTTTCTATCTGATAAACTTGAACGATAACAAAGTCATCTGATTTCTCAAGTGCTATTCTTATATATAGATTGGACTAGTCCAAAGTTTGGGTTGACCAAATAAGTAACAGATGGCAAGTATTGCAGGATGGAGAGAAATGTAATTAGAACCAATGCTTACAAACATAATAAGATTGTGTGGATCATGCAAAAGGTCACCAGTTGTAGGAAGAGGCGATATTGATGCCAAACTTGCTAGTAATTAGGCAGTCCTTTATAATTTTGTAGCCAAGATATCATTCATTGACTGCCAAGCATTCGTGGGGTTCAAAGTGATTTCTGTTCAATGTGCGTTCATTTTATTATTAAGTCTATTCTATGAGGATTTCCTGATGCTATATAGGTTTTGATCAAGCTCTTAAGTCGTGAGCCTTGATTAAAGAATTACGTTGATATTTGAATTTTACAATATCTTTTTGTTATCACCACGTATAACCTTTGTTATGGGAGAAGCCTTTGGATTGATGTGATGTCCTGCTTGAACAAGCAGAACCTCATATATAAAACTATGACTGTGACTCTGAGTCTTTGACCTGCAAGTTTGCAGCAAGTCCAGTTTCAGGATTTAGCTTGTTCAGTTTGCCACCAGTTACAGGTGGCTGTATGCAATATCATGTTCTGAAAAGTAATTTATTCTGGTTCGCTTCGGATTTGTTTGTTTGGAACATCTAGGTCCAATTGACAGCTCATCATTTCACTTGATTTTGAGGTAGCAATGGCTTGAGCTACTGATAACATGCTATTAAAGTTGTTGCGTTCAGAATTGTCTAGTGAGCTTTTTAGTTGTTAACCTTGAAAGTCTCCCTTTTTATCAACCTGTAATGTGTCCAGAACAATATATATCTACATGAAAATCCCTGGATAAGAAGAGCTCTAGACAACTCTGGTATTATTCCTCAAAATGTTTTTGTTGTCTGGCTATGATTTTGTAAATGTTCGGGAGCATACTGAAAATCAATAATTGTCTCTCTCAGTCGCTCTTGCTTCCTGGATTCTGTTGTACTCATCTCAGTTAATACTCTGATTGAATATTGCCTATTTTTTCTGGGGATTTTCAGGAGAAAGTTACAGATTCATTGCCAAAATCTTCTCAAGTTGCAAATCGCTCCAATGGCCCAGCCTATGTTCAGTCAATGATGTCAATGGAAAGTGATGATGGAATCTCATATAAAGGTCATCCACGCTCTCAGATTTCACTTACTCGGATAGAAAGAACGGTTTTTAATAGGCTTAACCTTCTAATTGTACTTTGTTGACCATTTTATTCAATCCTGTATTCTACCAGATGTATGTTCTAAATATTTTTACATTGCTTATCTATCCAAATTTAAGCTTCTTTCTGTGCTTCCTCATCTCTAGCTAACAGTCTGCAAAGATATGCACATGGAATGCTTAGCTATTATAGATAATTTGTTCAAGAATGCAGTACATATTTTAAAATGGAAATATATGCAGGATAACTGGCTTGTAATTGCACGTGTCTTGCATGCATAGGCAGGCTTGGATATGACAATTAATGTGGCCATTAAACTTATCATCAGAATGTTGGTCATTACAGTTCATTTTTCATGAGAAAGTTGCTTTCCGAACTTTGTATGTAAGAGCCAGTTCTGTCTTTCATAAGTCAAATTTTAATAGGATATATTGGTCTAGAAATTATGCATCAGCAAAAAATCGGATGTCGAGTAGCTTCCAGAGGTCTATACAACTTCAACATGTAAGTTCTCCTTTTGGGTGCTGATTTACCCTCATAGAGTTGGATGCTTCAGTCAGAAGCTAGAATCAGATGCAGGCAGACGTACACTTTTTGATGCAACATGCCATTGCTATGTTAAAGTGCATTGTGCATATGAAATTTTCTTTTGTGACTTAGATCTTCTTTATCTTTATTATTCTTAAAAGACATTGCCACACTTCAGGTAGGTGTAGGCTGATGTGCACTTCTTGATGTGGTTGTGCTATTGACAAGTTGAAGAGCACTGTGCATCTGAATTTTTCCTTTTGTGACAAAAATTTTTATTTATTAATCTTTATTTCTGTGAAATTCATTTCGATATTCTATGGATAAACTAAAACCTTGTAAAATAAGTGGGTTTTGTCAATGCATTTGCCTTTTGGATTCACATTGTGATTTTCAGTTTCATATTGCAATCTCAAAATTCAATTGTTACGAGATAACTTTTTTCGGAGCAGCTATTTTGTTAGCTATGCAAATATAAGGGTTTAGCGTTCTTGCAAGTGGAAGGGTTTAGCGTTTAGCTATGCAAAGAATGCGTCTTTGTAATTCTTTATCTTAACTTTCCATTATTAATGGCTGATGCACAATGCAGTTATTTCTCACAAAAACTGTAGTATGTACTGCTTCACAGATTTTTTAGGACTATTTTTTAGATCACCCATTGTCCGGCTATGTTAAGTTAGAATATGGCATCAGAGCTATATGATGCTTTGAATTTCAATGTAAGAGGTTTGTGGTATCTGCTTTACATGTGAGATTACATGTACTGGCCATTAATTCTTGGGGTCGTTCTTCTGTTAATTTTCTTATTCAAGCTACGTATTGAGCATTTAAAGTTGTGTATTTCAGATATCGGTGGAGCTGCTGGACAGCTTCTTGAGCAAAGTGCTCATGCCTTGGATCAAATTTCGGCCAACTTTTCTGCTTGCAAGGTACGCATGTTCAATAAATTTGGGCCTCCAATTTTCTATATGAAGTAGCTTTATCCATAAGTTCGTGAATGATATTCACAAACATTTTCTTCTTTCATCAGTTCTTGGTAGATATTACATATTATTTGAACAATTATAGATGGTAGTTTGAGGGGTGATTCATTATGGCTGTTTACTTTGCAAAAATACTAAACTAAACAAGAGATGATGCTATAATATCTATGTACACTATTCTTATTTATGCTATAGGGCTTATCAATTTCGATTTCTAGTCCAATCTGTTAATGTGTCCACTTGTCTACCGTTTCAAGTTTCTTTTGTTGCATCAGCTTTGTTCAGAATATAATATAAATCACCTCTAGCTATTATTGATAGTGCTACCATTATATTTGCTTATTTGAGGTGCAGATTCACGACAACATCAATCTCTTCTGTCAAGCTCGAACGAATATACTTTCGATCTTAAATGAGTACGTCCATGACACTCTAACCTTGATACTATTTTCACATAATTATGCATTCCTTTTAAAGCATGAGGAACCATTTCACAAAGTTTGCTGCATCTGTAGACTATCATGCTTGTTTACTTCCTAGGCTGCAGCTGACATGCTTTTTCCTCTTCTTTTCTTCTGTCAAATGTTTTGAGTTAGTTGTGAACTGGGAGATCTGATCTGCCCGCTTTAGTAAATCATCTGAACAAATGCTATACGCTTAGTTTTTTGGTAATGTCGGGTTCTTCGGATTCCTTGTTTCAGCTTTATCTTCAAAATCTTGTCAAACATTCACTAGTCATAGAGTAAGCTCTGTCTTCCTGACTTCTAAAAACTGGAAAGCCCTCTCCAAATTGCCGATCCATTCCTCCTCCCCCAGCCCACTAAAAGAGCCTGCTGGCTCCAGTTTGAAAAAAGGAGAATGAACAAGAATCTTAAACTTTTAGTTTTGTACTTCGGCACATCAGTACTAAGTCAGAAAGGCAGAGGTTGAAGATCTGAACTGGATGTTAGCAGTGTCATCTATTATTCCTAAACAACATTTTCAGCATGCCGTATTATTGGAGCTGTCCTTAAACTACAAAACTACTCACCACAAGGCCCATAGAAACAATTCCCGGCATCTTACATAAGGGTAATTGAATATGTATTGTGGATATCAGTTATGGAAGTTGCGATGTTTACAGGCACACATACACAAGAAACACACTCGTAGCAGAAGTATATTTGAAATACTTTTAGCGTACGCATCCAACAAGAATCATATGAGTTTAGCATAGAATTCCGAATAATTAAGATGGTCTAATCTGAACTGTGTATTGCAGCTTGAACGACACACCAGAAATAATGAAACAGATGCCACCCCTTCCTGTCAAGCTGAATGAAGAGCTTGCCAACTCCATTCTTCCTCGAACATCCCTGCCAAAGAAGTCTTGACATCTTCCTTCACTTGCTGGTCGTAATGATGATGAATCTGACTTTCTGTCAAGTTGCGCCTTTCAGTATACACACATATCAAAATAACTGGCTATGCGACTCAACTCAATGAGGAATTCTCTCCAAGTGTTTAGTACTTAAAATCTTTTCTTCTTTTTTTCCTTCTTTCATTTTGTCAGGGTCCGTCCTGGTTCCTGATTGATATTTCTTTTTCACTTTGATTTGTCTTAGGAGATAATCAGTGTATCGATGTGAGCACCATCAGTTGTAGTGTAGAACTATTTTTTAGTCCTGTAAATAACTTCTTAAGGAGAAAGTTTTGCTATTCAATTGAAGGGCATTTGCTGTGCAGGAATGGTATGATCTATGCAAATTCTGCAGCTGTTGATGTACTGAATTGGTACCCATTAAAAAGAAAAGAGGGGGAAACTTATTTGTAACACCTCTAACAGTTGGAAAAATTATTGGGATTGTTGTCAAATATTTACTCGTATATTATATGGTAGCACTAGGAAATTAAAAATTAACTTCATTCCTTAATTGGGGTTTAATTATTTCAAATATATGCAGTTGAAGCACACTCGATATATGGATATATTTTAATTTTTTGTAATTAAATATTATTTTTGTTGATAAAATTAACTGATTAAGAGGGATTGTGGTACCCAAAAACAGAAAAAAAAAGGGGTATTGTAATTTAAACATATTTTGTGAATCAAAATAGTCGTTCATGATTCCGTAGAACGAATTAGGTAAATGAAGAAATGTAATAACTATAGTTTTTAGTAAGTATTGAAGTGTGTCTTAGGAATATATTTTTTTTATATAAATGGGAGAGATTTTTCAACAATCAAACACAGTCAACATAGTGGCAATGGAGCCTTGCATTTTATTTTATTTTTCCAATTTTTATTGTAAAAATGAGAATGAAATTTAGAAATGAGGTGTGTAGTGTACTACACTGAGGCTGAGGTGGCGGTATTTTATTTTATTTTAACTGTGAACAGCCAAAAACCCTTACTCCTCCTCCTCCTCTCTACCAAACTGGGCTCACACTCTCACTTGTAACGTCCCTAGAGAGAAGAAAATTCACTGCTGAAGAAGACCTATTTCTCCTCATCAAAATCTGTGTACAAATCCCAATTCTCCCACCGGAAAACCCCTTTAGAGTTTCCTTTTATGCGCGGATTTTTTCCTATTTTTTGAGAGGGAGAGAAGGAGAATGGCTGAGGTGGCGCGGCAGCTGACGCCGGAGGAAGAGAAGCAGACCATTAGAGACATTGCTGTAGCCGCCGAAGCCCAGACTAAAGTCGGCGATACTTTCTATTTGATCACCCAGAGGTAATTTCTTCTTCTTCTTCTTCTTTTTTCCGCCGGTGTCATGAATGTAATAGATCTATTTTTAGGATTGATGTGTATGTTTGTGGTTTTTTTTGGGGCTTTACTGATGGTGTTTTTGTTTTTCAATTGGGTGTTTTATTGGGATGTGTTTTAAGCATTTTAACCATGGGTGAGTTGTGGGCTCAGTGAGGGTTAGGATTTATGGTGTAGAGAACTCTTGGAAACCATAAGAGTTCTTATCCCCATTTTATTGGTTTTTGTTTTATGCTCAGTTGAGGTTTTAGATGTGTCTTTTGTTATGAGGAAGCTGCAATGGCTGAATGCTATACTCTGCTGAACTTGTGTGGTCCTTGAGTCGGAATATATGGGCTAATTTATGTTTCTCTTCTTAGTGTTCTCTCCTTTTTTTTTTTTTTTTTAATTTATTTCTGAATTTCCAGTATGGCTGGATTAGCTAATTTGGAATAGATACAAGAAATACAGCTGGTTTCAATCTCAACATTCAGAACTTTTAATTAGTTTATTAATATCATCACATTGGGGAAACTACAGATTTAGTCCAGGACATCTTATTCTGGAGATATTTTATCTCGTATACAAACTTTACTGTTAAAAACTTGGAAGTAGATACAGGTAACCAATATGCAAATACCCATTCCGAATTGAAAAAAGGAATACCTTGTAGTGATTTCTTGTACATTTAACAACTTAGTCCAAATATCAAGGTGTTTAGTCAAACTTCAACTTGACAATATAATTCTTTAAAAGATATGAATGATAATGAATGTATAGAAAACAAAGCGACCAGTTAATATTATTGGCTGAGATGTACTTGCCAAACTTCAATTTGACAATATATTCTTTAAGGTTTTGAACGAATCCAATGGGGATACACCATTGTTTTCGCATAAAAGTCTGTGGTCCATGAAAAAGAATATTAGCAGAGTCTTAATAAAGCATAATGCATAATCGCTATGGAAAAGATATATCAATAAGCAAAAGAATTTGTTTAGCATCATTACACTTAAACAAATGAAAGTACTTTTCAAGCTTAGAATGTTGGCAAGAATGTTAATTTGACATGTTAGTCAAAATTAAGAAAGAGAGACCAACTAAATTAGGTCACCAGTGGAATCAATTTTTTGCTTTTGTTAGTTGTGTATGACCTTGTTTAAATTCAATGTCATTACCAATATGCTATAATACAATGGGCTTGATGGATCTTCAGAATTCTACTACATTTGGTAGATTCCTGAAAAAGTTAGGATAAGCCGTGGAGAGAGTGCTGGGAGGGAGTACTCATTGCCCTTGCTTGAGCTACTTCTGAGTGTCAAAAGTTCAAGGGAGAAAAATCCATGAAAACTAGATCCACTGGCTGACTTGCTTCTCGGGTGTTTCTCATTTCCTTTTCTGGAAAGCTGCAACTTTGATAGGACCCTAGCAACCTCTTTCTTTCTATAGTGTTGGCTAAATTCATTTGTTCCTTTCTGCATGTGAGGTTTCTGATTACTACTCAAGTTTTAGAAATCCATTTATTTTGCATTTTGGCTTAGACTTGTAACTACCTCATTTTCTGTGTATGACATTTAATAATGGTTGCTGCCAGATGGTGGCAAAACTGGCTGGAGTACGTAAATCAAAACCAAAGTGGCAATGTGAATGATGGATCTTCTTCTGAGCATCATGGTTCGGTCAGCTCAAGTACGTTGAAGAGGCCTTCTTGCATTGACAACTCTGACTTAATAGATGAAACAGTATCTGAAGATTCTGCTCTGGGTATTGAGCTTCATGATACTTTAGTTGAAGGCACTGACTATATACTGCTTCCACAAGAAGTTTGGAGTCAATTATATTCATGGTAAGTGAGAAGTCAGTTTCTCACTTCATTCCGTATCATCATTCTCTGAAAATTCTGGTAAACCATTTGAAATCCTAGATCTTTGATTGAAAGAGAGATACTTTTCTTCACGTATATATATAGGCTATTTCATTTTCTCTTCTAATTAGAACTTGTTTGTGGATGATTATATGCCACTAAAACTATTGTAATAATTATAATTAGATTGCTTCTGACTAGAGGAAATAACCAGAACTCCAAAGTTAGATTGAATAAGCCTATGGTCTCCAGCTTTAGATTCTCCAAGTATTGGTTATTCAGTATTTCATGTTTATTTGTTTTTTAAAGTAAACATGCCTGTTTATCAGCTTTTCCAGATTAAGTTGAACTCCTTTGGTTTATTTAAGTAAATGAGCTGCACACAGAGAATTCTTTTTTACATGAAGAATATGTCTTTGTTACATAGAAATAGAGGAGGGATAGAAATAGAAAATGATGAAAGAAAGAGCTAAACCAACTCAAGATTGACCACTGCCTCTTAGCTTCTTTTGGAGTGCTAGCTGCAGATTGGGAGAGGAACCATTCAATGATGCCAGAGACTTTAGCTTGGCCTGTGTTCAATTTGTTTTTCCTACATTTCTTATTATTTCATTTTAGGAAATGTTAACAAAGAAGTCTCAGTAAAGTGCTGATTTTATTGGATGAACTGTCCTTTCGACTTGAGCTTGGTTCATGCTTCAGCTCAAATTATAGATCCTCTGTTCAGACTTCAGATCAGATTTAAGTTCACATTCACTGTTGTTTCTGCTGAAACTAAATAGAGCCAATGCAACTTCAGATGATATATATTGCCCTTGAGAAATTAAATTGAAGAAATTCAGAAGTTCAACTATGTTTCCTTCGCTTTAGAGTGAAATACTTGCATGATGCACACCAAATTTGTATAATCGTAATCTTACTTGGTGATGGATTCATACCAGTATGTTGTGTTCACTTATTCACTGCACATATTATTTTCATTATGAATGTAGCAAGCTGTATCTTCTTACAAGGTTCTACCATGTGCAGAAGATCAGCAAGTATACTGGAAAATAATTAATATTACTTCCTCGATTTAGGTATGGAGGTGGTCCTGTGTTGCCGCGAAAAGTTATAAACACAGGTCTTTCACAAACAGAATTGTCAGTGGAAGTTTATCCTCTACGGCTCCAGTTGCATTTGATGCCAAAAGGTGACCGATCTGCCATAAGAATAAGCAAAAAGGTCGTGTTCCCTTCTCCATCCCTTCTCGTTTAAGGAAATACAAACTTTACTTTCCCCTTTGACGTCTAAATATGCGTATCTAATAAAGTTGAATCCATCTATCAGGAGACAATCGGCGAACTTCACCGACGAGCTTGTGAAATTTTTGATCTTACACCGAAGCAAGTAATTAGCTCTCCTTTGAACATATTCTTTTTATATTCTATATTTATTTTTATTGATTTGTATTTTGTTACTGTTATTTATGGCGTGGAGCTTTGCAATGTGTCAGGTTTCTATTTGGGATTACTTCAGTCATCAAAGGCATGCATTGATGAATGACATGGAAAAGACGCTTGATGATGCAAATATTCAAATGGATCAGGATGTGGGTGACTATATGCTCCACCACTTTAAACTTTTTAAGACTGCTATCTCTCCTAAAATAAGGTTACATAGATGTGCTCCTTAATTGAACCATAAGCTTTATTGTCATATGTATGGGTTCCCCATATGAACATACCTGCATGATTACAGCTTTCAATTTCTTGGTATCCTACTCTATTGTAATTGCTCTACAATTTATCTCTGCTTGAATTTGTTTCAGATTCTATTCTATTAACTTAATGGATTAGGTATTCAAAGTGGATTAACTAATCTTATTTTTTTCCCCATCTGGTCCTGGTTTAGGTAGTGTGCAAGATAAGATCATGTTATTTTGTTTTCTGAAGTGGTATTTGTTAAAATGCTGTCTTACCCACATCCTTTTGCTGAAACAGTAATGCTTTCCCCTTTTGAGTGCCATTTTCCCCTTCTGTTCTCTTAGGTTTTCTTTGTTTAATATCTTTATGAGTTTTGCTATGATCATGCCTGCCATTATTGATTATGCTGATTTGGTAACTTTGCCTGGATGATGGTGTTCTTTATGTGTATTACATGATGCTGGACGACATTTTGATGTTCAATATTTCCTTTCCAATGGCTGAAGCAGATCCTGGTAGAGGTTATCGACAGTAAAACTGAGGGTGGCATAGGTCCGGTTCAGGAGAATGGATCTGTGCATAATGGAAGCCTAGCTGCTGCACCTTCACAGTCAACTTTCCCAACTTCTGGAAGTTTATCAGCGGGCAAGTATTCATCAAGAAATGGTAATTCAGATTCCCAGTTGCAGAACCTAAATACAGATAAGGCATATGGATCAAGTGGTGTCAGTACAAGAGGGTCTTCTTGTGGTCTCACTGGACTGCTGAATCTTGGAAATACTTGTTTTATGAACAGTGCAATACAGTGCCTCGTCCATACACCTGAATTTGCTCGATATTTTCGTGAAGATTACCATCAAGAAATAAATCGACAGAATCCATTGGGCATGGTTGTAAGTTTCATCATCAAGTACATGGCTTACTATTTTTTTCTCTCTCTGTAAAAGAATTCAGGAGATATCTTTCTTTTGATTGGAGTGGATTTATAATTGTAAGAGTGATGTCTTTTGTTGGTAACTTTCAGTTTGTTTTCTTGCCATGAGATTACGTGTTGCTCATGCAAAAAGAGATGTTCTTTTTTCTCTCTTCTTCTGCTGATTACGGGCTTGATTTCAATTTTTTTCTGTAAAGGAACTAATTCTGGGTTTTTTATATGGAGCTTGATTAACTTAGTCCCTGGTCTTTGAGGCAAGGGCTAGATGGACTTTCTGTATTGTTCATGCTAGTAGATAAGGGGAAAAAAACTACTTGCAGTACTTCTGTGCTTCTGTGGATTCAGCTATATTGCTAGGATTGAGTGTTGAAAAGGACTGATTTGTGAGGATGTGTTCATTTTTATGAACTTTAGATATATTATGC
This sequence comes from Sesamum indicum, assembly GCF_000512975.1. NCBI lineage: Eukaryota > Viridiplantae > Streptophyta > Magnoliopsida > Lamiales > Pedaliaceae > Sesamum > Sesamum indicum. Next base: position 3,793,553 of record NC_026153.1, read on the forward strand.
AGGGTGAGCTTGCTTTAGCATTTGGTGATCTACTCAGAAAATTGTGGGCACCAGGGCGAGCTCCAGTTGCCCCCAGGCCATTTAAGGCAAAGCTTGCTCGCTTTGCACCACAGTTTAGTGGATGCAGTCAACATGATTCACAGGTTTGGTGCCTCATATAAAGCTTTCATGCATTCATGCTAATATTGATTGAGAAAATCAAAAAACATGTTTGGTGCCTTTCTCTGTAGGAACTTCTTGCATTTCTGTTAGATGGACTTCATGAAGATCTGAATCGTGTCAAACACAAGCCATATATAAAATCGAGAGATGCAGATGGCCGACCTGATGAAGAAGTTGCAGATGAGTATTGGGCAAATCATATAGCTCGTAATGATTCAATTATTGTGGATGTATGCCAAGTAAGTATGACAGTTACGATTTTCTATAATCCAGTTCCTGGACTTTCTTTGCTACGTTTTGAATTAATTTGTAATTTTTATCATTGAATTGCTTTAGGAGTGGGGAACTCACTTTTAATTTGGGATCAATTGAAACACAATATTGTTATAAATCAAGGCGGCTCTTCATTTCATACACTAAATTCAAGTTTTTATTGGAGAATTGGAGATAATGAATTGAACTAAGGGTAGGCAGGGAGATGAGTTTTGAGATTCTCAAAGTATTGCTAAACCACCTTCCATCCCCCACAAAATTGGAAAAAAATATTTCCATAAAAAATGGAAACTCAATTTGTTGATGTAGCAAATTGTTCAATGGTTTCTCCATGCTGCCGTGAAGTTAAGTAATTCGTATCATTTTATATTGTGATTTAAAACATTCTGATCTTTGGCTACCAATTTACTATTTTAACTAGATTTGATGATGTTACTCTTCACAATTACCTAGAAGTCTTTCTAGCTTGATGCTAGACTGACACTGCTATTGTACTACTTAAGTGTGAATGGCCCGACATATATTTAAAAAAAAAAAAAAAAAGGTGTGATGGCGCTTGCATCCTTTGAATTCCAAATATCATCCTAATTTAGTGAATTTTAATTATATTCATCATTCCGTTTCTCCTCTAGAGGTGGCTGAAGACTGAGGAGAATGTTGCAAAACCATGTTCCCTCATGTTGCTTAGTACAACAGTTGTCAGTTCTTTTACAGTCTTATTTATATAATTTGGAGGGGATGGAAACTAAAGCATTCTGAGTAAAATGAAATAAAATCTTTTATTTAAACTGGGTTAAATCTGTATCACGGGGAAGTCCTTCACATTTGGCTGATTTAAGTTTTTCGAACTGCATTATACAACTGCTCTCTTTGATTGGAGTGATGTCTAGCAACAACTCAATTGGTTTGTTTCCAGTCATGTTATCCTAAACATTATGCTGAATCTTGTACTTATTTCTTCATTTGTTGTTCCGCTCTAAATGTTTAGGTCTTTAATGTTTATAGTTGTTTGAAGTAACTCGATACATTTGTTTTGCAGGGTCAATACAAGTCAACTCTTGTCTGTCCTGTATGTAATAAAGTTTCAGTTACATTTGACCCATTTATGTATCTGTCCTTGCCCCTTCAGCCCGCTACCACTCGTAGTATGACGGTAACTGTTTTTACTTGCGATGGAAGTGCCCTGCCGGAAGCTTACACAATAACTGTACCAAAGCAGGGTCGTTGCAGGGATCTGATCCAAGCACTCAGTAATTCATGTTTGTTGGATCTTAATGAGAAGCTTCTGCTTGCTGAGGTTTGCAGATAAATTGCTTGGTAGTCTGGTAGAATTTATTTGCTTGGTGTAACTCAATATTTACTTTTGTGCTGTTCATAGATAAGAGGCCACTTGATTTACCGGTTCTTGGAGGATCCATTGATATCATTATCTTCCATAAAAGATGACGACCACCTTACTGCCTACAAGATCCCAAAGGTTTTGAAGAACACAAAGTTCCTCCAGTTGATACACCGACGGGAAGAACAGTATGTACAATTTGTTAAAGATGCTCTGGACTTAGAAATTTCCTCCCTTGATTCATCTATTTAATCCATATGACTTCCACATTGCAGTTAATGTGTTCTGCTTCTTTGTCTTTATTCTTAGGGGTACTGGAAATGCTCAGAGCACTCTCGGGTGGAAGCCTTATGGAACACCTCTTGTTTCACCAATTTCCTGTGATGATACTATCACTAGGAGTGATATACAGCTGATAGTCCACACTATGCTCTCACCCATGTTAAGAACAAAAAACTGTGGAGCTGTGACCTCTAGCAATGCATCAGTTACAGTGTCAGATCAATCTCATGCAGATTCAGATGTTACCAATGCAAGAAAAGGAGATGGTGGCAGTTCTAAACTAACGTCCTTGGAGAAACTTCCATTGCAGTTGGTTGATGAAAATAATGCTTGCATTGATTTAACCGTCGGTGATGATAAGGTGGTTAAGTTGTCCTCTTCCTCTATGTCAATACTGGTATTTGTTGACTGGTCGCAGAAGCTTTTGGGAAGTTATGATACCAGCCACATTGAAAATCTACCAGAAGTTTGTAAGTATGGGCATGTAAGCAAGAAAGCTCGTAATGAACCTCTCTCATTGTACACTTGCTTGGAAGCTTTTCTACGTGAAGAGCCTTTGGTCCCTGAAGACATGTGGTAAGTTCTTTTAATATATTTATTTGTTTCTTGCCTCAAATATCTGATGACTCTAGGATATACTTTTTCGATGTGCATCTCATATGTTTGTTTCAGATTGAAATGGTGTACAAGATTGTAATATTGCTAGATTCCATTGAGTTTTCCCTCTTCCCTGTCTTTCTCTTTAACTACTGGACAACCTGTTCTTTTATATATAACATTTTTCATGTTTGCATGATGAAGGTACTGTCCTCAATGCAAGGAGAGGCGCCAAGCAAGCAAGAAGCTGGATCTATGGAGGCTTCCTGAAGTTCTTGTTATTCACTTAAAAAGATTCTCTTACAGTAGATCAATGAAGCATAAGCTTGACACTTTTGTAAATTTTCCCATTCATGACTTTGATTTGACAAATTATGTCGCGAACAAGAACAGCACCCGGCGTCAGATCTACGAACTCTATGCCTTGATAAATCACTATGGTGGCATGGGAAGTGGGCATTATACGGCGCATATTAAGGTTTGTTCATAGGTTACTTTGAACTTGAGGGCTATATCAGCATTTCTAATGGAAGTCCCAATTGCTTGTTATACTTTAGTCACACAACTAATTGCATGCTGAGTGAATCTTGTTTTGATGGTTGTTTTCAGTTTGAATGTTCCACCCACAACTTAATATTGATGTTTCATTGACCATTAGAAGGATTTTTCTAATGGTATATATCCTGTATGCAGCTTCTGGATGAAAACAGGTGGTACAACTTTGACGATAGCCACATATCACCAATCAACGAAGAAGAAGTTAAGTCGGCTGCTGCTTACGTGCTATTCTATAGACGGGTCAATAATGATAGAGCTTCTGCAAGTAATGGAGTCTACTCTACCATTAGCAGCCACAACATTCCCTCCAGTAGCTAGCAAGCATAGGTTGGCCCAAATGTCTGTAAAGTTAACTGTTATTGATGTTCTAATATTTAGTGAATTTAATACAGTCGACAGGATATTAGGAGGTTACAGGAAGTTAGTGTAGGCATAGATCTCAGATAAAATACAAGACGAATTAGCTGGTCGGCCATCGACCTTTTTGGCCTGGAAAAGAACACATGTACTATTTTTGCATATCTAGTGTTTATAATGTTTGTAAAATATCCGCCTCAGTAATTTCTCTGCTGTATGTGTTCTGTGTGATTGACTAAGCTGTTTGGGGTATTGTGTTCCAGCATTGAATCAGAAGAATACTCTCTCACATCATATTTGCTTTTCATGAAAATGGTCCTTATTGGTTTCCAGAAATTGTACTACTGGAAGGTGGGACGTGGAATTTACTGATGAGCTGATGAAAAGCTCTTATTCATCCATGTTACAAGAATTAGTAAATATTTCACATCTCATTCATTAATGATTCCATCATTGCTTAGCTTAGAGAAAACATAGACACGTAATGATTCATTCACAGGGAGAAAAAGGAAGTTCGCGTTGGGCAGCTCATTGCGGGAGTGATTTATACCTTAGCAGGACTTGCAGATACTTGTAGTATTCTGTGAATCAGTTGCTTCTATGCTAGAAAAGTGTAACTAGCACTTTTTGGCTATTGGACTGTGGTGACGAATTCATTTTTTTGGATAATATTTTATATCTTAGTCTTTTAGATATTTTATAGTTGCGGGTGCTTTCATGTTACATTGGTTGTTCTTTCTCTATTTTCTTCGACTATAAAATGAAAAGAAATATCCATTTAGTTCATCACTCATTGTATAAATGAGCGACCGATGGTGAACATAATTGAGGGTAATAAAATTTGCGTTGAACTTGTTGATGAAGGAGTTACGGTTTGATTGATAGCTTGGTTAAACAAGTTATAACAACATACTCGCAGATAATATTCTAGCTCAATTTGAATATTAATTTGATAGTGTTGGAGAATTTTTATAATCATGTTAAACTGGAAAAATTCAAATAAAAAAAAAAAGAAAAAAGAGAATGGTTTTGATATAGCAAACCTGATATGAAATGAAAGGAGGCATGATGAGAATAGGTGGTAGCAATGATACTAGTGTTGAACTTGTCAATAAAGAATTCCCACCTTCCACATACCTCCCATGTTACTTCACATTAACACAATCCCAAAACCAAAAGCCTTCTTACTTAGTCAACTACTTTCCTTCATCAAGTTATACCTTTGATCTTTGCTCCAACTCTGCACTTTCCACAACACAACACAGGGAGAGAGAGAGAGAGAGATGGGAACACCTCCCAAATACACTTCCTTGTTCCTCACCCTCTTGAGCTTCTTCTTACGTGTCCATTCACAAACATCAGATTCATGCACCACTCCTCTCACCCTCCAAACTCCCCTTCCCTTTGACACAACTTCTCTCCACTGTGTCAGTGTATGGCCTTCTCAAGGCTTCATCCTCAGAGTAAGCAAGCAACTCCCTCTTAATTCCAAATATTCAAACACTTTTCTTCACCTCTTTTTTGATATGTGCTGTGTGTGTTTTTGCAGTATGTGCAGGGTGCCCCAAATGTGTGGAACTTCTTGCTCTCAGCTCCCAACAAAAATGCATACATTGCCATTGGATTCTCACCCAATGGCCACATGGTTGGCTCAAGTGCCTTAGTTGGCTGGGTGGGAGCTGATGCCCTTTCTGTCTTGCAAAAATACTACTTAGGTGGTCAATCACCTAATCTTGTCACACTTGAGTCCCCTGATCAAGGCTTGTCCATAAGGAATTCATCCATCTTTCCCCAATCAAACCAACTCTACATGGCTTTCCAGTTGATCACTGACACCACACCCGTCCCCCGTCTCATATACTCTGTGGGCCCTGCCGGACGACTCCCCTCGGCCCCTGCCTACCAACTCACTCAACACAGCGACCAGATCTCCACTGTCCTCAACTATGCTACAGGTCAGAATTATTTTCTATATTATAAATGATCGCAACATACAAATCAATATTATTTATTAGTTATCGTGGTCCAATAAAACCAATGTGAAAACTTCAAAATTTTAATCATGGTTGATCAACATCTTTATGATTTTTAAATGTGGCTGACGGTTAATAGTCGTTGTATATTCATAGTTAATTGGTATTTGCCATGATTTTTTGTTGTTGATCAGGATAACGAATGATAACAAAAAATCATAGTCGTCCGAGTGTGTTAGTTTTTATTTCGTGTATATGAAGATTTTTCTTATTGATGAGAATGACTTTTAGGTAGCTTAGTTGTGATTTTGATGTCATTGATTCGTGTTTAACATGATTGATTGTGGGAATTGCACTTCACCCCCTCCAGAACTAGGAAAAAATCAGTATGCCCCCTTGAAAATGCTTTTGCAAGAAGACTTTCCACTTGGTCAACTTTTCCACGAATTTTGGTAGCATTTTATACTCTAAAACTATTTTAGCAAATAATTTAATTTGAGTTTTTAATATTACATGCTTAGCAAAGTTTCTGATAATTCCATTACTTGTAAAATCTTGGATTATATATTTTTTCCATAGTAATAATTGTGCATGTGATGTTATTATACACTGGTATCTTAAATATTATCGTATATATGTAAGTATTCACTTAAAGTATATGCTTTACGTGCATTTTTAATTGTTGAAAAAGACATATTAAGACCTTAGTCTAAAGATGAAATTCTTGAAATTTATTGTGAAGTACGTGCATATATATTTATTTTCTTTTGACAACATATAAAAATATTATATCGAAAAAATATTAAATTAATTTTAATTAGCTATCTATTTCAATAGATAATTTTAGCATATAAAATACAGTAAAACTCGTCATAAAGTTAATTAGGGGCGAAACGCTAGGACAAAATAAATATAGGGACCTAAGTGTTTTTCCATGATTTATAAAGGGTTCAGTGCCAAAATTCAATATTTTCAAGGGGGTAAAATGCAATGTCCATTTGAATTATCCATCTTGTCTCAACCACCATAATGGTCATGTTGTTAGTTAGTCATTGTCCCTTTCCACTATATATGGGCCATGTATTTAAGTGTAAAATTTGTACATACATATTATTAAAAAACATATACTATTAGTGTCCTTTGATAATTATGTATAATTTGCGCGTACATTAAATAATTAAATAAAAAAATATTATAAAATCATATATGTAGCACATACATATTTTGATCAAAGTCTACTAATATATTTTACAAGTACGTGGGCGGTACAACGTATTGATTGACCAAGAATGATTCAATTATGGGGCCCATATTAGCTATTTTTCAAAGTATTGGGTGCAGAGTGCAATTATTTTATATAGCCAACTAATGGACCTAAAGTATAAAATTAACAAAAAATTGACTTGAATTGCAAAGTTTGATAACTTTTAGAGAAGTGATATTGTAATAAAATACAATCAATTCACAAAAATATATTTAAATTAATTTTTAAGTGTTTTGGTGGAGTATTTATTAATATATTATTTTACGTGCAGGCCTTATTTCCTAATGATTCCATGTTATGCCATCATTCCTTAATAAAATAATACAAAGGACAACTTCCCATCATTATTTGATTTAGAAAAATTCATTTTTTTTTTCATGTATATTAAGGTTTTAGTCAACTTTAGGTTACAAGTTGGGAATAATAATAAACTTAAAATAGTATATCATTTAGCCTCATATATATATATATATATATATATATTAATAATAATAAAAAATAGAACGTTAAAAATTAATTTGTTTTGTCAATTCCATTTTGCAGAAATATTAGTTTTGATCTGTAAAACATATTAAAAGATTAATTTACGTCAATTTTATTTTCAATTTATTCGCGATAAAAAAGTTAAAGTTGTGCTCGGTCATATTTTTATTTTTTATTTTCAATCTATGCGTAGAGATATGTTTTTATTTATTTTTTAGTCCAACTTGCATATTACTCCTTCATTTTCAAAAGTCAGCTAAAAACCCCCATATGTGTTAAAAATTGGCAAAAAAAGATCCTCTATTTGCTAAAACTTGCGCAAAATCCCCCTTCCATTAGAAGTTAATGGAAGGTGAAGTGGATTCGCAGGTGGTGCGAGTGGGCATGATTTCCTTGCAGATTTTGATAATTTTTTGCTGTAAATTGACAAAATACCCTTATATTGTGTTTAAAATTATCATAATCAAGAAATTGAGGGGGTATTTTTGCCTATTTCTAAAAGAAGGGGGATCTTTAACTTACTTTTAAAACTACATGGGATAGTGTGCAATTAACCTTTTTTAAATAATATATTTTTGCATTTATTGAAACTGCGTTGGAATTTAATTGATAATGCTACATTTTTTTCCTTATTGGTATTTATGTAGGTCAATATACTGTTATTTTATTAATTAACAAAATACAAACGCAATTCACATTTGTAAGAAATTAAAAAATAAAAAAAAATAGTTATTTACTAATTATTCTAGTGTAAAAAAAAATACACAACAGGTCAATTTCAGACAGATAATAGTAAGCCAGAGGCAAGTCTTAGGAGAAGCCATGGGGTGTTGAGCATGTTAGGTTGGGCCATTTTGATGCCGATTGGCGCGATGGTGGCTCGCTACATGAGGCAATGGGATCCCATTTGGTTCTATTCCCACGTCGCCCTTCAGTCGTTTGCATTCGTTATGGGCTTGTCGGGGGTTATATGCGGTCTTGTCCTGGAAAATCGCCTCAATGCTTCTGTCGACAAGCACAAAAGCCTAGGCATTGTCATCCTCGTACTTGGCTGCCTCCAGGTCAGTTTGTTTCATCTTAAGTAGTATTTGGTGGATCTTAAAATGACGGAAAAAACACGTACACATATCTCTATCTTTCTCTCTCTATATAAAAGCAAAAGAGAGGGAATAAATGTTGTGAAAATGGGCAGGTGATTGCGTTGTTGGGTCGTCCAGACAAGGCATCGAAGGTGAGAAAGTATTGGAATTGGTATCATTTCGGGGTGGGGAGGGCTCTCATCTTCCTGGCTGTGGTGAATGTATTCTACGGGATCCATTTGGGAGGCGGCGGGTCGAGTTGGAATGCGGGTTTTGCTGTTGCTCTTGCTGTCCTGTTTGTCATCTCTCTCATTTTAGAGCTCCGGATGTGCTTGAGGAAATGATCTCTTTTTTTTAATTACTTGGAGTGCTTAAATTTTCCTTTGTTATATTATTACTATCATTATTGTATTTTATTTAGATGATCATTGAATATTTTGTAATTATTTTCGTCTTTGTATTTGTCGACTTTTTTTATTTTTTTCCGAGTATTATATTGTTAAAAGACGTTTATTATGAACAATTTATGTAATAAATAGGAGAGTAAACTGTCGCACACTTGTACCTCTACAAACGGCATGCCGTCGAATCGTGAGAAAATGGAAATGTTGTTGTAGGTTTTAGCTATGTTGGATTTATTAGAATCGAAAAAAACAAGTGAAATTTTCGGACGCTCTAACTCAAGATCATCGATTGGTTAAAGTACGTTGGAGTTTTTTCATTAAATATTACAAACTAAATCTAAACCTTATTTATTTCTTCGAGGAGATCTGAAGCTTTAGCTGAGTAGAAATACGCTTGAATAGTAATTTTGATTTCTTGTCATTGCATCCCATCTCAATGAGAAAAAATGAAATTAGATGAATTTGGTCGAGATGAGATTTCTTTTAAGACATTTTGCCTTGTTCGCAATTGATATAAAAATTGTATTGATTAGTAATCTACAACTATCCTATTCACAATCTGTAGTTTGCAAAATATATCGTGGTCTCGAGGTAGCCACTATAGCTAAATCCATCAGCAAATCTTTGGGTTGAGTTATAACGAGCTTTCGTAAATTTTGAAAAATTATCAATACTTTCTGATATTTGATAAAATTATATAGTTCTTGAACGAGAATAAATTGCAAAACTAACTTCAGTCTTAAAGTAAATGATTGAATTGGCATAATGAATAATTAGGAAAAGGGATAATTTGGATGAAATTTAATTTCAAACATGAGAATTGGGAAAAGGTTTATACAATTTAATAATCAGGTTTGCACTCGAATGTAGGTTTAGACTGCTCAATTACATATCCAAACGGAGCTTTAAATAAAACAAAAAAATACGGAATACCTATTTCCCTTATGTCAAACGTTGCCAGGCTTAGAGTTTAGAGCCCAACCCAATAGAAGCCATGAGGCCCAGTAGTAGGCCCAATCCAGAAACCATTAAGGGCCGTAAACCCTCAATTCGATTGCGCGGCCGTCAATTTTAGCCCATTGCTGCCCTAGGGTTTTAGTCTATTTGAGCGTCTTCCGCAGCATTCCTCACTTCCACCCATTCGATCACTTTGTCCAACTCCCTCAGCGGAGCCGCATAGAAGATCGAGCAATGGTGAGATTTCAGATCCCATGTAGTTAGCCAGTTCTCATTCGTTGTAGGTATATGTCCGTATGTATGTGTAGTGTGTTATCGCATATGGAGAAGAGAATGTGTTTTTTTCTGTCCAGCGTTGTTCAATTTATGCAATTGTTGTTCATTCTTGCATTCGACGTTATGTTGATTAGCGTGTGTTGGTGGGTTTGGCTTTTATCTACGGTTATGGATTTACTTTGACTCGTAGCTTTAAGGGATTGTTTACTTCTGTTATATTCAGTATTGATGCTTGATAGTAATGTTTCATGGAATTTGTTACTAGAGTGTTGATAATTTTTTATTTGTTTTCTCGCTAGTTTTATTATTTAACATGCTCGGGTTATAGACTATTACACCATGGTTTTTGAAGTTCTGAATGTCAATTTAATGGCTGCCTGTTAGCTTTTCTTGTAAAGGGTTTTTAAGTTGGTGTAAAGTTTTAAGGATTTGTTGTGCCCTTTGGCTCTGTTATGCTTTATGCTCACATATTGTATTAGAGTTGACGGACTGTTGATGGAGGATGATTTTATGAGTTCTCTCTCTTGCATAGTTTTTTTTAGTATTTGCTAACACTGTAAAATGTTACTTATAGGCGTTTGTCAAAGCCCAGAAGACAAAAGCTTACTTCAAGCGGTTTCAAGTTAAATTCAAGAGAAGGAGACGTAAGTGGCTGTTGATTATCTTTGCTTTCATATTTTAGTTGTAACCCTTGATGACTTTATAATTTCCAATTCAGAGGGGAAGACTGACTATCGGGCAAGGATTCGCCTGATCAATCAAGACAAGAACAAGTACAACACTCCAAAATATCGGTTTGTTGTGCGATTTGTATCCTGACTGCCAATCTTTGTTTCATCTTTTTGTTTTTGTGAGTTTATCTATGTATTTTAAGTTGAAGCTCGCCCAATTCAGTTTACCATTTAATGTTGGGTGCACTAATCTGCTGCTGAATTCTTATTTTGCACTCCTGGCTCTTTCTTGTTAATATTTTTTTCATATTAATTATGTGAATCAGTTTGTGATTTTATGCTGTGAACAAGTTGATTCGAAAGCTTAGATTGAGATTGTTATTAACTTTTAATATTCCTGAAGTCAAAATTAGTTGTGGTTCACTTTGTTGTGATTATTTTAGTATTATTATTCTCTTGTCATTGTGAGCGAATATAGTTTGTGGTGTGCTGGATGCCTTAACATAATTTTCAGACCAACAAAGATATAATTGCCCAAGTTTCATCTGCAAGCATTGCTGGTGACCATGTCCTTGCTGCTGCTTATTCTCATGAGCTGCCTCGTTATGGCCTTGAAGTTGGTCTCACCAATTATGCTGCTGGTATTGTTGTTATCTAAATAAGTTTTTCAAAAGATTCCACTCCAAACAATATGAAAAATTCACACATGGCCTTGTGTAATAGCTTACTGCACTGGACTTCTTTTGGCTCGTCGAGTTCTGAGAAAGCTGGATATGGATAAAGAGTATGAAGGAAATGTCGAGGTAACCAGTTTCTTGTTTCCTCCATGTATATCTATTTGTTTTCATGTTTGTCTGCAGGTGTACTTGTGCCCATTTAGTTTGTTGCAGTTGTGAGACCATATCATTGTTTGGGTGCTTGAATGTCCGATTATGTGCATGTTGCTGTTTGAATGTGCTGGGTTAAGATCATGATCAGGACTAATTGAAGTTCTTTTTAGGCTACTGGAGAGGATTTCTCTGTTGAACCAGCTGAAAGCAGGAGGCCTTTCCGGGCACTCCTGGATGTTGGCCTTGTGAAAACCACAACCGGGAACCGTGTTTTTGGTGCGCTTAAGGTACATTCTGGCTTGATTAGGAATTTAAGTATTTGGCAGTCTGTAACTGCTTCAAGTGGTACTTGGTTGGGATTTTGCATGGTGTTGTTATTGCAATGAAGATCCTCTGTATGGTTCTATCTAATTGTTAAGTTGAAGTCAATTGTTCAAAACGAGTCCATTCTTCAAATTTTTATTGTTTCTTAAATAAAGTTTCTGAGAAGAGGGGTTTGGTATACAGATTATCTAGCATCATATCATGCAGTAAGTATTCGTTCATGATGCAGGGAGCTCTGGATGGTGGGCTCGATATCCCTCACAGTGACAAGAGGTTTGCTGGGTTTAGCAAGGACAACAAGCAACTTGATGCTGAAGTGCATCGGAAATACATCTATGGTGGCCACGTGTCTGCTTACATGAATGTAAGTCCTAGTTTCTATTCTTTGTTTGTCATGTTTAGAGTAAACTTTGCCAATTTTTATTGGTTTTGACCCATAACAGTGGCATAAGATTCTCTGAATTCCCAAATTAATTATGTCTGTTGAGAGTGCAGACTTTGATGGAAGATGAACCTGAAAAATATCAGTCTCACTTTAGCGAGTACATCAAAAAGAGTATTGAGCCAGATAACATTGAGGCTATGTACAAGAAGGTCCATGCAGCCATTCGTGCTGATCCCACAGAAAAGAAATCTGAGAAGCAGCCACCAAAGGAGCACAAGAGGTAACATATTCTTGTTCATAGGACCACACTGTAAATGACCTAATTCTCTAGATAGTGTGTTGGGACTAGTTTTCCAACTGAGTTCAGCCTGCTGCTCATTATATTGTAATGAAAAATTGTGCAGGAGAAAATGAACCAAATTCAAGTATTCTGTTTGATATATTCTTGAAAAGTTGCTAGCCAGCATGAAGTTATTGATTTATTTGATCTTTCAATTAACTTGCAATTTGCTCTTACAGATACAACCTTAAGAAGCTTACGTATGAGGAGAGGAAGGCCAAGCTGATTGAAAGGTTAAATGCTCTGAATGCTGCTGCTGGAAATGATGACGAGGACGAGGATGATGACGAGTGAACATCATTACATTAGGAGTTTAAATTTCTGTCAAATTTTGGTTTTGTTCTGTTCTAATGATGCCTTTGTTGGCATTTTAGGAAGACGGCGGTTTTGTTTTATTTTGTTCTCTGGTCACAATAGATTGTGGAGTTCATGATTTCCGTTTGAATTAAACTTTAAATTATCTGCCCCCCATATTTTCAATTTTTGAAGAATGAATTTCATCTGTAGCAGTGTTTTTTACATTTTGTTTCGGGGTATTACGGGTTTTAGCTAATGAGTTTCTGAACTAAGGTTGTCTTATCTATGGTGCGGAACTTCTTTTTTGGTTCTGTCAACAAGGGATGATATCCCTTGGAAAGGTATAAAGAAAATTCAGTGCCTCACTAAAAACACGTTGGACATTATCCTACTCATGTTTGGCTTATGAATTCATTGTGCACCTGTTTTATGCGATTAATTTTGGTATCAGCTAGTGTTATCTGAGCTTTACATTTTTGTTTCATAGCTGTGCTGTGGAATCACAGAGAGTTTTGCAGTTCTGCGAGTTTGGATTTACCTACATTTACAGTGACTTTTCTTGTTGTTTGATGTAAATAAGGTATACTCTCTTGTTTAAAAGATCATATGTGCTTAAAAACACTTGGATGGAAGAATTTGAATTTGGAAAAATGATTTTAAATGATTCTAATTATCAAATATATATCAAAACGAAAGTTTAATGATATACAATTTACTAACATACGATTATCTAACCAAATTCCAAGGGAGATTGGTGATCTGAAATTTCTAAATTAATCTATCAATGAAGTGATGAAGCAACTAAATTCAAACGAAGTATTTTTGCAAATGTTGTTCTAAAGTATTTCAAGGTGCGTTTCTTATGTTATGAATATGAAATTATATAACAAAAATAGAAGTACTGTATGGAAACAATATGTATATTTGTGTGTATTTATAAGAATATGGATACAATTTAAGGAGGAATATGTTAGTATTTGATATAAGCTAACGTGATTTGTAAATTATGATATTATTGGAAGAAAAAAAAAATTATATTTTTTGAAAGAAAATAAGATAAAATTAAATTAACTATTTATTGAATTGGGTTTTATATCCTAGTAAACTTATAAAGTAACTTTTGATTCAAACTTGATACGCATTTAAATTGATTGTCATTTTGTTTATATGGTTAGAAATATGAAGGGTCTAGCTTGGATGGGGTGGTCATCCTTGTGTACAGTGTCTTTCTTAGTTCTTAGTAGAACTCATCATTGCAATACAAGTTAATGATACATTTGGTTGAATAACACCTACCCCCACATCAACATGTAAATGATGTGCAAAGTTGAAGGAGGTTTTAGGAAGATGTTAGTTTATAAGTATGATTGTGCTCTACCTCAACCCAAGCAAACCTCTTAAATCTTGTAAAAAAGTGAGATGGGACCTTGGCAAAAAGTGATTTGCTTGCAAGAGCCCAAACTTGTCAAAGGGCATCACTCCCACAAACTCCAATTGATTGCTTCACATGTCCACCAATTGTTGTGGCTCCCTCCCTCCCTCTTCTCATGATCTCAATGCTACTGCTCCTTTTTACACCTCTTTTATCTTTCTCTTTCTATTTCTATAGAGAGGGAGAGAGAGAATCTTGCAATAGGTCCATGTTTCTTATTTTCACCCAAAGGAAGAAATGACATAGTTCTTGGATATTTAGGGGGGGGGTACAAAAGGGACCTCTTGGATCCACTTTTGGTGTAAAAGGATGCTCTAATTCCCAAGCAAATGCCCTTTTTGTCCAATGCTTTTTTGACTGCAATACAGCTCTAAATCACAAAGGGTATTTTGGGTTTTGACTCTCATTACATATTGCTAATGCCCCTTTTCACACTCGCTTTCCTTCCTTAATTTATACCTAGTAAACTCAAGTTCATTACTAATGTAATATACTTTTATTACATCCTTATTCCCCCCACGAGGACAAAATCACACCTAGGAGACTTCCCCACACCACTCTTAATATATATATATATATAATTAATTTAAATACAAGATATACTAACCCAGAAAGAAAAAAAGTAGTATTATACAATTTAGACCACCAAAATTTCACTAATGGGTCATCATCAACAAACATTTGGCCCGAACCCAACGTATCCACTTGACCAATCGAAAGAGATTTGGATGCCTTCTTGTTGAATGTTTCCTATTATAGAAAGACCCGATGGAGATGGGGCGAACGCAAAGCAGAATGTGCCCCTCTCATCCACCGGAATTAGAAAGTTCCGAGCCGGAAGGGTCAGGATCGGCCCGCCCGACAAGAAGAACGATACGGTTGGTACCCGAACTGTTACGAACCCATTTAAGTCGTAACACGTATCGAATATTGAAACTCCGGGTGCACGAGGGAGGTTGGCGGTCTCCGCCATGAACGTGTCGCGGAATGCAACGTATGCGGCCGTCGGCAGCCGCGTTACCGCCGTGCCCGTATCCATCACCACCCCTCCCTCGCCGTATTCGGTTAGTCGGAAAGTGTCTTCAGATATAGGCACCCGTGTTCCTCCGACTCCTAGACCCGATAACCCGATATAGTAAAAACTCTGGGCCCGTGGGTTTCGGAGCAGCGGGACCCATGCTGCGCCAACCGGCAGTACGGAGCGCCCGAATTCCAACGACCCGAATGAGCCCGTGCCCCGGCTCTCTAAACAGTAACTGAATGCCTCACCCGCTTGCCCGCCCAACTGCCCCACGAGCGACATGGACCCTCCTCCGAGACCCAACAACCCGGCCGCCCCAATGAACATGCCCCGATTCATATGCCCGCATCCAATAGCGACGTTTTGGACCACCGTGTGCCCGATTGTGAGTGTTTCCAAGGCCAAGGTCCCTTTGGTGTACGACCCGTCTCCATACGAGACCTCGTACTTGCACCGACCCGCATGACAACCCGAATTCTCGACCCGTTCGCAGACAGAGGAGCTGCATGAAACTCCGGAGAAGGAGGCGGATTCAGCCGGGTCGAACACCGGGTCGGACTGGTGGTAACACTGGCTACAGGGTTGGCATTGTACCCACACAATATCACTACCCGAATCAATCACCATGTACTGGCTTCGGGCCGGGCTGCCCACCCCAATCCTCACGAAGTACTCACCACTGCCCTGGTCCATACCCGAAACCACCTCCGCCCCAAAATCCGCCACCTCGTAGGCGGCCGCGGAGCAAGCCGGCGACCCTCCGGGCATCCCTTTTCATTCGGGCCTCGAAGCGGCGGCGATGATCATTGTGCCACGAAAACGCAAGTTTATCTCTGTGGACTAAATGAAGCTTAACAGTGGAGTTACTGGTGAGGGGCTTCTGGATAACCTCATTATCATCGGTGTATTGGGTTGTGGTGGCGGAAGCGGGGGGGCGGAGGTGGGTTGCGGCGGCGATGGAGTCTTTGACGTTGAGGTGCTCGAAGGCGGGAAATGGGATTGCATGGCCGGCGGAGGTGGTGGTTACAGTGAAGGAAAAAGCGAGTTGGGAGGGCGAAAGGAGTAGGAGAAAGGCGAATATAAACATTATTGGGGCGGAGTGGGAAGGAAGAAATGGAGTATATGGTGAGTTGAACTTTTTGAGAGGGAAGGGATGTGGGTATGGGGGGATTTATGTGGTTTGGGTTTTGGGATGTGAAGAGGGGAAAAGGCGGGGTGGGGTGGGGGGAGATAAAGAGAGAAATAATTGAGTGGAGTGATGGGGTTTGCTTTGCTTCCCTTTTTTCAGCTATGGACTTTGAGTTGAGGTGAAAAACAGTTGTAAATATGGGGCGAGTGAATTGATGTGAGCTGAGAAGGAAATGGTGGTGGAGTTGTCTTTTGAGCACAGCACACTGTATTTGTTTGTCTTTTCCTCGGTTTTCATCAAACCATTCTTCATACCCTCTATTCTACCCTTGTATTCACCATCTTTTCCTTCCACACATATCATATTTACATCACACAAATTAATAATAAAGTAAATATAATATATTATTATATAATTAATTATTTTTTTAACTGTATATTAATTACACAATAAATATATTATACTTGCTATATAATTGATTTAAGTTCGTAGCTTCTACTCTAGTAGTGAAAATAAAAGAAATTATGAAAATTGGTGTTGCCAGAAAAATAAAATGGGTGTGATGTTTGAAAAACAACTCAGTATTTATAAAAATAGGTAAAAAAAAATTACTTAATATTTTGTTTTTTTAAATCAATTTAATTCAAGTAATTCAGAAACAGTAAGTTAAAAGTACTATTTATTTCAACAGTAAGTTAATAAATACTTATTTTAAGTGATTACAAATAGTCGAAACTATGGACCATATCTCTAATCTGTTTATATTATAAATTGATATTACATCTCATTTTCAATTTCATAAAAATAAATTATGGTGTTAATAATATAAATTTAAAGAGGGGCACAGTTGATTTAGAGGGAGAATGATGAGAAATACATATAATTGAAATAAATATCCATTTTATAGCTTAAAAACAAAAATGTTGATAAGCAACATTAATAATTGACTCATAAAGAATTGGAAAATAATATTTTTTAAATAAAAATAAAAATAAAAGAAAGATAGAGTTGCTGGCTCTATAAGTCCAACAAGATTAGCATATTGATAATTAAAAAGCTTCACTAATTAATTAATTGATCCAACACAATTCTTTTGTCACTTCTTCTTTTATTTTTTATTTTTTTTCTTTTTTGTTCTTTTTAGTAGCATTTTCTCATTACCACAAGTGCCTATTATACTTTTCTTGGAAATTATGGGGGAAAATAATATTCTCCCCTTGGGATTTTGTGTAATTATACGTAAACTTTTTGTAATTTGAGAAATTACATCTAGCACTTCTAAATTTTACTTTCATTTAACAAATAAGTTATTTCGTTAGTCAAAGTTCACCGAATTCACTGATATTAATAAAAAAAAAAATCTATATAGTAACCCTTGAATGACTTATTATTGACTTATACAGATCAAATAAATTTTTTTATGACCAAATTACCATCATATGTCTTCATGCGTTAATGCATGTGATGAGGTATATCTTCACTGTTATTAGGGTAGTTTAGTCCCAGAAAAATTGTTTGACCTACAATAAGTCAGTAATTAGTTAATGAGGGTAAACATCAATTCTCATCAAGTTTTTTTGTTAATATCAACAAATTAGTGAATTGTGACTAACGAAGGGACTTATTTATTAGATGGAAGTAAACTTCAAGGGTATTAGGTGTAATTCCCAAACCATAGAGGGTCTAAGTGTGATTATATCAAACCTCAGGGGAGGGAATTATAATCATCCCTAATTCATTATAAAATAATTGATTTTGGAGTGATTGTTTTTAAAATGTGATTATAACGTTCAGACTCATGATTGATTACGCGATTGCAGTTTGTAGCTCAATTCCAAAATTGACCTCATTTTTTTAATATTAATAAAGGAATTTAGAATTTATTTAATGGGCAAATAGGTAACTAGATAAAAATTAATTTTGGTGGGATTAAAAGTTACAAATTAAACTGTAGTTCTCGATAAAATATAAGTTCGATGGAATTTAATCTCAAAAGTAATTATTGAAAAAGGGGTCAAACAATTAAAAAAATTGTGTGTGTTTTTTTTTTTACAAATAATTACAATTTTTTATAACATAAAAATAAATAAACCCTAAAAAATTAGGTTTAATCTACTCAATAGTTTGCATAAAAGTAGAGTAAAAGCAACGGCATCTGCTAACAGCTGATTTCCCATTAGCAAACAAAACGAGCATTAGCCGCAAGCTGTTGGCAGACATTCTTTTTACTTACAAACACTACACATATTTTTTGTTTTTGTTTTTGTGTCTGAAAGAAAATCAAAAGTTAGCAACAGGGATGTGTGTTTTTTTATAGTGTTGTGGACATGTGTCGTAATAATCCCAAAATGCAATTGTGACGGCTTTTAAATTTAGGAACGACGCTAAGCCGTTATAATATAATTGTTGTAATATAGCCGCTGAAAGGTATTCTCATGAAATTTGCGATTGTTCTTGGAACCATATTTCTAGTTGTTAACTTTAGGAGCGATACTAAGCCATTATAATATAGTCGTTGTAATTGTCTCAAAATATTTATATTTGATGGATTTTCTGACCCACTCCCATCAGAATTTTTGATTCAAATCATCTAAAATTTTCAACGTTGTAACATCCATTAAAAACTACGTCCCAAATATTTAACCAAAAAAAAAATTCTAATTGACTTTCTGAATAGTGGAAACTGCATCTTTTTTCAATCCGTTTTTCCGATGACTTTTTAGGATTTTTTTATTTAAATTTGTAAGTTTTAAATTTAAAAAAAAATAAAAAGGTACAGTAAGGTCAAAGTTGACAATTCAATACCTCCATCCAATGATTACATAATTTCATCAAACATGAGGGGGATATTTGTAATTTTTCAAACAACAAGAGGGTTTTCATAATTATGCCAAATCTAAGAGGTTGTTGTAATTTACTTTAACTTTTAGCACAACAACATGCGCTCGATCTGATAATAGTAGTGTATGAATGAAATTTTATTAGCATTATATTTAACTTTTGAGTATATATTGTGGCTATTTTGACACTTATGATAAAGTGTGAATGAGAAAAAGTAATTATAAAGGGGTCAACCATATTTTCTTATATATAGGAATTATGATGATTAAGGGTAATCATATGTGAGAAGACACCATCATATATATGTACTATTATCTCAATTAACTTTAGGTTAAAAAAAAAAAAACTACTTTTTGCTATTTAATAGTCTTAAAATAAATTCCATTCTGCAAGATTTTGTAAACCTAAAAAAGTCATATTAGCCGTACATATGATACAGTTGCTAGGAGTGTAGTTGAGAAAATTAAATATGTCATACTTAGTCATACCCTCCCCTCAACAGTTAGTACATATGTTCTTTACCGACTTTGGAGGATCCCTTGATTTGACGGAGACTCGATTGCTTGAACCGTGTTGTTGTATTTCTCTTTTTGTCTATTTATGCAATTTACCTTTACCGAAAAAAATTATTTTATTTATTAGTGAAATGAAATAAGAAAATTAAATAACTGATCGAAACTATTAAAAGGTTTTGAATTTAAATATGTACCAATGTAATATCAAATATTTATACAAACTTTACGAATTTATCATTTTATATGGACAAATATTGTTACGCAACAATAATACCGTTTATTTAATTATAATATATATTTTAATAAGATTTTATTTATAAAATATATGTACGCACAGACATTATTTCCTATTATCACAATTTATTACTAAAAATTATTTAGATGATAGTTTGATTGAGATTGAGTATGAGTTCGATATTACTAAAACTAATCAAATATCTAATGCGAGATATATATATATATATATTATATAATTTATGTATGATTTGAAGGAAAATAAAGTACATACAATTATAGTATGGCGGATAGAAATTTCATGTAATTTCAAATTGAGAACAGAACGTCGTCGTCCGTGACGAATTTATTTGTCGGGAAATGAGACATGAAAATGCATGACAGCTGATATGGAGGGGACCTGTCCTCACATTTCCTGCCCTAATTTTGCCCCTCCCCAATTATTTTCATTTTTTAATGCTATTTTCAGTTTAATTAGTTCAGACCAAATCAACAGTCATTATTATGTCCTATATCTTGCATGGATCAATTCGGATTTAATTTTTTATTTTAAATTTTATTTTGTCCGAATAATTCAATTTTTGCTCTGCTTTGCGATGAGGAAAAATTATTTATAATTAAAAAAAAAAGAAAAAAGAAAAAAGAGAGGGTTTGTGATTGGAGGGGAGTGATGATGAGTGTGGTCACACACACACACACTTAATAATTGAACTCTGTGCAAATTGTTTCTCCAAAGGTTGTACCATTTGGACCAGAATACTAGGAGAATACAAGCAACAAATTTCTCATTCCACCTTGATTTAATCGATCTATAAATTTTAATAGGCTTCTTTAAAATATATCATAATTATATATTATTTAAAAATTATACATATTTTTTTAAAATTAATAATTATTTAACAGATACCTCTTACAATGAGAATATTTGTTATATCTATCTTGGAATGAATGTGAGGACTGTATTGGAAAATTATTACTCAAACCAAATCTAATCGAATCAATTCTATCATGCCACAAGTAAATGTGATTCGTCATTTTTCGTGAACTGTACATCAATTACATAATAAGTATAGTATTTTTGTTGTACAGTTGATTTCGTTATAATCAAATTCGATTTGGATTAAAATTTGATATATAGCGGCAGATGCCAACATTATTTTCATCCGTTTGAATATAACTCAATAAAGAAGGACAGAAATCACGAAACCCCCTTGGAAGAATGAAGTATAAATAGGGATTCACAGTTTGTCAAACAAGTAATTTCATCCGTTTGACCATAACCGAAGAATTCATGATTCAAAAAAGAGATAGATGACAATGAAGTTTATAATTTTATTTATTTATTTGTGTTTTTTTTTTTTACAAAACTCGGAGATAATTTTTTTAATTAATTATACTAAATCTTTTTTTTAAAATATAAAATTATACTTTCTTTTGAAAAAATAAAAAATTACACTTGTACCCCTCCAAAAAAAATTATTTACACATGACCCCATTTTATTAAGGTTTACATGAAAAATACTGACATTAGCAAAAAATTATACAGTTTTTTCTTTGCTAATATCAATATTTTTCGTTCAAATAAAAATAAAAAAAAAAGATTAAGTGTAAGATGTGAATTTTCAAAAAGAATATAAGTATAATTTCTTATTTTTAAATGGCTTGAATGCTGCCGTATAGATAATTAAGTTGCTCTCCAAATTGGCCCCCATGACTTGAATTGAAAAAAGGCGATGCGTTTTTAAGCTTTTTGGAGTTGGGGATATGATGATTCTTTATGTTGTGTTAAAAGCGTGTTCTCCTCATATCATGCAATGATATCAACAAAAGCAGCCACCCCCCACCCATTGTTTCTTCCGCATGCACGACTTTGATGCGACGTCAAAATTCCCCATTCACTGCGTGTCTGTGCAATGGTAGAGTTATTTTATCATACCTCACAAACACGACAATCTGACACTCAAGTATTTCACCAAACCTCACTGATAATGTGTAGTTTCTCACCTTATGTAGGTGTATTTTAAGACCACAGAGCGTTGACTTGTATTGATGGAATTACAGTAATCAAGTTGGATAATATTCGAACGAATTTTCACAAAAAAATACATTTTACAATTACGGGTATTTTTATACGTAACGTGGGTTTCATCAGAATATCTGTTATGATTATTCTAAATCTGAATAAATATTTTAATTAATATATGTAAATATATTCATTTAATTTTATGATATTTATTTAATTATGAGTTTGGTAGGCCAAAAAGTTTAGTTAGTGCGATCAAAATTAATACAACCAACCAAACTTAGGAAGAAACAAGATTTCCAGCTGCCCTTCAATGGAAATACCCTCCTTTTATTTTTATTTATGTATTTATTTTGCTTTCAAGACTTTTTTTTTTTTTTTCTATCATAAAGTTTTTGGGCAAGACATGCTACATAAATTTAATTTTGGGATGATGCCACCATTTTCTATTCTACCTAATTTATGTTGTTTGCACTCCATATATCCTTTTCTCTTTGTTTTATTTTTTTAATCTATTATTATTACATTATAAATTTTAATTATAATAATTAATATATCAAGTAGTAATATCAAATATTCAAGAACTACTATTAAAATAAAATAAAATAAAGCGTGAAATATGTTATTCTGCGATTTTTCTCGATATAATAGAGTTTAATTGACCTCAACTCTTGATAATTATTATGGGTTCGAGCAAATTTCAAGAATCGTATATCATTTATGATTAAATGAAGTGCCCATGAGCACTTGGAACACTTAATTTATGGATGATTAAATAATATTTTCGACTCAATTATTTCGCCTGATCATATCTTTGGAAGCATGGAAAAGCCCATTTGATCTTCGTCTACTTACAAAATCGATAGTTAAAAACTCGTCTATTAACTTATAATTTAGAAAGAAAAATGATTAAGTGAATGTAGTTAAATAATTAAGCATAACTTTTCATCTCGGGAAGGTTCGTTTGAACGAAAAGATCTCGCAAAATCTCCCTTTTAACACCATAATGGCGGCTTATCTCACTAATTTTGGTGTTATCTCACTAAAATATTACTGTCTTTTCGAATGCAGATAAATAATATAGGGTTAGGGTTAGGGTTAACCTAACATCATAGACTATAGTACAACTTTAAATTTTGAAGTTTATCTTATGGTGCAATTAATGTATGTGTGTGTTTGTATGTTTGTGTGTGTGTGTGTGTGTGTGTGTTTTTGAAAAGAAAATGACTTGTGAAAAATTTGAAGTACTACAAGTGTTGCAAAAAGAGTTGGAAAAGTTTTCCCCAAAAAGCTACTTAAGGATTAAATAAAATATTGATGATCATATCATATTAAAGAAATAAAAAGTGATAATATTAATTAATCAATTAATTAGTTAATATTCCTAACATGTTTCCATTAATTCATACTGATTAGTGGGCCTGACACATTCGATGCATATGCAATAAAAGAGCAGAAAATTGATCAGATACGATAAATAAAAGTTTTATGATATATATCGTATTGTGATTTTCCTTTAAAATAAAATAAATAAATATGATAGTTATCATGAATTCGATGCCATATATTTCTACTGAAATTTATGGAGAAAAAAAGTACATATAACAGAGAGGAAAAAGAACAAAAAAAAAGAAAAGCATCCCATTATCATTTATTTTTTCAAATACGGTTAATTCAGTCCATACACATAATGCATACAGAAATAGTTACTCTACAGCACCATCCACCCTTAACAATATAGTACAGATATTGCCTGTTGGGGCAATATGCTGATAGGGTCGTCAATAGTCCGAGTCGAAGCGACACATCATTGTTCAAATTATTTGAATTATTATCGAACTTAACAGCATACAACGATGGAAAAAATGGTGTGGATATTTACAAATAAATAAATAAAGCAACATAATATGTTATTAATTAATGAAAAAAAAAAGTTGAGAAGAATATTGATAGATAGGACAAGATGAACCAAATTGGATTGGGTTAGGAAAATGTATATATATATAGTTTGAGTGGAAATATTGTCACCAATTTGACAAAAATATAAATAAATAAATAAGGGGGATTTTGAGTTGGAGTTGCACCATTTCCCAATAATTGTGCCATTATTACCACCTAAAAGTTGCTTTCCTTTAAAATAATTACATTATTAATATAATACTTAATAGTGCTACTTCCACGAGTGACGATTTTTATATTGCATGCCCCAAACCTTGCATGTATTGTCCTTGAAATTGCAATTAAGTTGTTTTTTCTTTTTTGAATTAACTGATTATAACTATATTATAAATTTTAATTATTAAAAATTAATATATTAATATTAAATATTAAATATTTATAACTAATCAATAATGACTAAAAAACAACTAGTATTAAAGTTGATTAACGCACATGCTTTAGTAAAATTTGATCCCATAGTCATGGAGTCTCAATTTCGCTTTCAACGTCGGATCTTATTGCGTGAAATGATTAAGGAAGTCGTTGACATTTAAAAATATTTAGTAATTATTTATTTAGATTTTTTTGAATCTCGAATACGGTTTTGGTACGAAAATTAAAATAAAAAGGCGAACAAGTTTTCAGCTAGCAGCTCAACTCATCTTACACCTTTTAACGAACATTCTTTCTGTCTAGAATTTGAATTGATTTGTTGAGAAGGTTTAAAATATCAAACACAATGTATTTCACGTATTGAAAATTGATCGTGACTCGTACGTAAAAATTAAATATATATATATTCATATTAATTCTTTTAATTTCAATGTAAAAAATTCAAAATTATGGGAAGCAAATTATTGGCAATAAAGTGAAAATGATGTATTGATTTAATCCGACTAATTAATTGCGGGATTAATTAGCATATAAATTTAAATAAAAAGAAAATGGAGAGAATTAATGAGTCAGCTTCAATAATTTTGGTATGAAAGATTTGAAAACGAAGTGTGTAATGAAAGTTAATGCAATTGGCAGACAGGATACTCCATTCGTTTCAATTTTATTTTCTTTAATATTTGGCTTAGGAAATGGAATGAGTTATCTTCTAGATTAAATTTCTTTTTATTAAAAAAAATTATCTTTGCTACATCACCAAATATATAATTAATAATTATAATAATCAATTACGTATTAAAACTTATAACTTAAAATTATTTTATATTTTAATTGAAACTCATCGAGAAATGCTCGTTTGAGTTTGATTTTATCAAATTTAACAAACCAAACTTAAAATATTCAGACGTTCAATAAGCTTACAAGTAGAGTTGGAGGTCGATTCGATTAGGGTGAAAATAAATCTGAAAGTGTCGAACTAGTCGAGCTTGGATAGTACATTTGATTCAAATAATGATGGTTTGAACTCTATTAAATCAATAAACAAATAGAACTCAAATACAATTAATTCTTCAAATTGGATATGTTAGACTCAATTCAATTTATTTACAACTCTGTTTTTTATTAGTTTTCGCATGTCATCTTCAATTGGAAAAGAGTTATAAAGCAGTTGGATTTTCTCAGTAGATGCACCTTATTATGTTGTTCCTTACATTAAAATATCAAAGGTTTTAAGTATATCAATAAATTTAAATTTAAATTCATGTTTCAACAAAATTAATAATAATAAACATCTACAGAAATAAGTTAATACTTAGATCAGTCGAACTCAAATTAATTGGAATTTGTAATCGTAAGACCTTAATCTTATCATTTTAGGTGGCCGTTGGATTGGATTAAGAGGGCAATAATTTAAGTTATTGTAATTAATTATAATGTTGTTGCATTCAGATTCAGGTGGTTAATCAACAATAGTGGTTGATGACTCTAATCACTAATCACACAATTAACGTAATCTGTCCATAATTATTATATGGATTATTGTGATTTTGGTGTTCTACTTTTTTACTAATTCCACTCCACTTTTATTTGTACTTAACAAAATCATAATCTTGCCCTCATTACATATACTTTCCTTTTTTTAGTGTACTTAAATTTGTAGTCACTGACATAATTTTAAAGTCGCGAGTTTAAATTCCATCAATATATGAATTATTATTAAAATAATGTAAATTAAAGTCTAAATTTTTAAACTCAGACCCATCAAATTTTTCGATATAAATATTTGAGCTTGAGCGTTGAAATTTTCAAAAACTCAACTCAAATTGGACCGGTTATAGCTTCTAATTTCCTTTCACCTTCATCAGCATTGTTTCAACTGATCCAAACGTCATATTTGATATGATACAAATGGAACTGAAACAAAAGCAGCGATGGATATGTTGCGAGTTCAAATACACAGTGCCCTGTTTCCATTGTTCATACAACATGAAACGTCGTCACTCCTCCGTAGAATACATTTTAAAGACTGTACAAAAGAGAGTAAGGGGGTTGGTGGTGGCAACCGTACAAGGACTTTTAGACATGCTTCTCTTTCTGGTTTACAGTTGCTGGAGACTATGAATGGTATTATTACCAGAAAAATCACATTTCACTAAAAGCTTACAACATGAAGCATTTTCATTTATGACCAATACATATGAACGCACTGGCATGATTAGCTGATAAGCATAACAAGCAAACTAGGGTCTGTTGTCGGACAGCACCATTCAAATGGAAGAATGTACTGTAGCTTGTGAAACTTCAGCGTCATTCTTCCCAACGTCTGCAATCAGAATTAAGGTTCAGATCATGCACATATATAGTAGTATCAAACAGAATTGCAATCTATATCTTATATTCACACAATCTCAAGTAAATTGAAAGCAAATATGGAGTTGGTAAAATACTTTGTGAGATGAGATGGACAAACAAACTAACAGCATTTTGTTTCTAAGGTCATTGCAGGCCAAGGCCTGTCAGTCAAGATGAAAGACGATGAATGGAAAGCAGGGGCGAGGGGTTGGGGCTGTATTTGTGAACATTGTTGACTTATCATTGTCATAATTAATCGTGAA
>NC_026153.1:3820554-3835177 GCF_000512975.1 Sesamum indicum
ATGATGTTGCTGATTTACAAAATGAAAAGGAACTTCAGAGATACCTAATGGGCAATGAATTTAAAAAGAATCTATTATAACAGCTACCAATTGTGGTGTGGAGAAAACAGAACTCACTCAGTGAAACATAATCTGGCAAGCTCACATATCTGGGGCACGATTTTTTTGAAGTAACAATGCCGCTTTCGGTGTTGGAATCAACTGCACAATCTCGAGGCTGCCAAAACATCTCTTTTCAGAACAGGGCTTAAGTTACTCAAAAGGAGAAACAGGCAAAAGGTAGATTGAGATGCTAATACAAGCATAAATGACGAACACAAAATTTTTCAGGCATTCTTCCATCTACAAATATCAATACAAAGCCCTGCAAGTTGTATCATCCTTATACGAGTCACCATAGAAATCCTTACAAAATAATACCAGAATAACTGACCTTAAAATTCTTATCGAAGCATAACCGAAGTTCCTCAACAGCATCACCTGAGCATTCCAATTCTGGAGTTGTATGGAAAGCATTTTGAATGGCTGAAATAATGCCTCCTAAAGGATATTTTTCCGAGTTAGATGCTACATATCCAGCTTCTCTGAGAACTTCCTGCATGACATAATAAATATATAAATCAAGCAGTGGAAAACATAAAAGAACAATGATATAGCCAGGAAGAGAAGAGACATCTGCTAAGCTATGGTGCCATCAGATATAGTCGCAATGTTATTTTCAAGTCATACAGGCTTCTGTTCCATGGAGATAAAATTAGTATGAATGATTTTGTGTTTGATTCCGTGGAGGTAAGGCCTTTTGCCCCTGTACACTATATTGATTACAGCAAACCAGGAGGGGTCATAGGAAGCATCAGTCAACTTGACTAACATGACCAAAAACTCATTTTGCTTATTCAGTGCAGGTCATGTCTCAGTTCCAGTATGAGTAATCTGTAATTGTCAGGAAAGCCTAGTTCGTTGCTCCGTTCCCTGAGAGATGGAAGGCCCCAGTTAAGGCAAAGATTGTATTAGACTCCACCTACCTTTCTCCACATCTATATCTAGATAATATATTTGACTTCTGTTCAATTATGCCAAAGAGTGGGGTATGCTTTTCTTTAATTATTATTTTGTAATAACATATCCAAAAGAACACGTGTTTTTTATATTTTGCCGGGGACCAGAGCTCCTAAAGAAGTATGAGCCGAAGGCGGAGGGAAGGACCAAGATAGTTAAAATGATGAATCGAACCTTTCCAATCTTTAACAGGTCCTCCATGTTAATTCTTTGCATCGGGGTGTCGGTTGGGGGTGATGACACTTTGTGGGGACAAAAGAAGTAAAACCATGGAGTGGGTTTCTCCAGTCTTTGGCACATGCTACATTTTAATTCCTTTATAGTGCCTATCATCGATGTGGAAGCTCCTTTACTGTTGGAAACAACATGAGGACAGGAACAGAACCTGTCAGAACACTTGAAGACATTTCTTCAGTAATAGGAGGCTCACCATCCCTAAGCTATGTGATCACATCATAGAGGATATTGTGTCTCAAAAGCCTATTTGATAACCAAAATTGTAGCTATTTTACGTTTCCAACAGTAGGTTCCTATTTGATTAGAGCCCTAGTTGACATTTGAGATGACCAATGCAAGAGATCAGATACTCGTGAGCATATACAACAAACCTGCATGAGGACATACAACTATTTAATGAACAGCAAAAAATTTAATGGAAAAGTGCTCTTACCGTTATGTTATATTTGAAATAAATATTAAGTGTCGTCAAGAAGTACTTGTATTCATCTCCTACAACTGAAGAGGCACAAGTTCCATGCTTTTCTGCAGAATAAAGAAAATAGTGAGAAGTCTTAGCTTCTTCTACACTTGATGAAATTCTTTTTGCAACACATTATGATATTTCAAATTCATTATATATTTCTATGACAAAAGTACTGCTAACACATGTCTATATGAAATCACTGCTTGAAAAGTTAAAATCAAGCTACATCTCACATTAATACCTGATGTTGGGACAATTGATTTAGACTTAGACTAGCTCCCTAGGACCAGATTACCAATTCTATGTCTTTATATTATCATGTTACTGGACAGATGAAGCATATGAAGTATGTAATTCACAAATATTTTCAAGTATGCCATACTCTGACATCTTGAGCTATATCAAAAAAGACCCAGGGCTCAATGTGATGATTGTGTGTGGT
The DNA here is from genome assembly GCF_000512975.1 of Sesamum indicum. Classification (NCBI taxonomy): domain Eukaryota; kingdom Viridiplantae; phylum Streptophyta; class Magnoliopsida; order Lamiales; family Pedaliaceae; genus Sesamum; species Sesamum indicum. The sequence continues at coordinate 3,822,759 of NC_026153.1, forward strand.
TTAAGTGTACTCCACTTCCTAGTTAGACAGACAAACACATCAGCCTACAGAGAGAGTAAAGCATGCTAGACCGCAATGTGAATAAATTTTATGCATCTTCCATTCTTCCTCATTTATGTCACAGCCTGGTGTCTTGTTATTTCTTGTTTCCAACCATCGGGCTCGAGGCTTTTGGAGGTCAGATTATGGGGAAAGAAAGAATGAAAGGTTGAGATGGATATAGCATAATATTATGATAAAGATTTACGAGATCAACCACGTTCCAATAGTATCATCTAGTAACGCTACAGGGAACTGAGTGGAGGTCCGGTTAGACATGCAAAAGAAAATCAAATGATCAACAATAAATTCACAACTCAAATTGCCACATATCATGCAGTAAACATCATCAGGAGCACATAAGTACATTCAGCAACTCAGTTTCCACTGACATCAAAATATACATATGATAAGCTGTACACATCAGATAGCAAAAGAAATGATAAAGTCAAAGGAGAATTAACACTTCAAGAAGATGTTTACCCCACTGTTTCCAGATGTTCCGCAGTCCAAACATGACAGAAACAAAGGAGTAATTATTAGTTCCATGTAGTATCATTACAAATTCTGAAGCAAAGCCAAGAACTAACAAACCTCATGTTCCCAAAATAATCCTTTTCCACCATGGCAGTTTGATGGAGAACTGCAGCTTAACGATGGCCAGAACTTGTTCAAGGCACCAAGCAATGTCGAGATCTGCAGTTTTCATAATTATAAGAATTAAAAAAGTATGCAGTTGTTGCCAAGATAAAAAAAAAAACCTATGCTTTTAAAAGGTAAATCTTCCTAGAGAATGACTGTGATTAAGTAGCATGTTACATAGAATTTAGGAATTAGGTAAACAATCGCCTTGTTCCCCATGGACAAAATCCTTCGGGAAAAAAGAAGGCAATGAGCACTGCTCTAGCGTATGAGATAGAAATAAAAGAAGGAAACAACACTGCTCTTCGGTATCAGATGTTGATAGAGGTAGTATCACAATCAAAAAACCTAAGCTTCAACTTTCCTTGCTGACTATCAATCTATATAACTAAACTAATCGGACAAACAGGATCAAATTTCTTTCACAGGATCTTGCCGTGATAACTCAAGATCATGAATATGCGCAAACGATTCATACGCACATGCTACATTAACATTTTGATTTTACTTATTTTTTTCTCTATATAAGCTTCTAGGGCCGTCATCCTACTTGGTATATTTAATCAAGACATATCAAGGTGCACTAAGTAGGAAACTAACATCTTCTCCATTACAGGAAAAATGATTGTCTCGACATCTGAATACTATTAGTGACCTCAGTTCAAAGTTATCCACCAATGTGCTTAGTAGCACCCTGTAAGTAGCTTCATGTCTTCACCAAAGAGGGCTCTCAAACCAAGTGATATATGCAAAACCCAATATAAGGCGGTAACAAGTGCATATTCAAACGGCACAACAACTTACTCAGATTTAAGCTTGGGAATATGTACATATGTCCTGGAATCTAAAGCATCTCCATATGTGTACATAGACTAAAAGACCGACGAAACTTATACCTCTTTAACATCGAATCTTTTACCATTGCAACATGCAGGCCAAGTTCCATCATTATAATCTGGCCAAAGTCCATCTGCAAAGAAACAAACATCAAGTGGACATTGCAAGTTAATCAGAAAAGCTAATAAAACTCTATTCAACATTATATTTATCTGCATCTTATTTGAGGTATAAATTTGTACCTATCTTCATTCCTACAATTTAACAAAAAAAATTAAACAACAAAGGCATGCATAACTTAAATTCCAAATTGCCACAAAGTTCATACGCCTATCCTAATTTCAATTTCAATAATGTCAAAAAATGGACTTACGTATTGTAAACCCTGTCGGCGCATTTGAGCTGGAACAAAACGGAAGCAAAAGTAAGTTCCATACAGCATTACTATGCAGTTATCTAGACAAAACAAAAGAATACTAAAGAAATGCTTAAAGTAGCACGAAGAAATAAATCACGCCAAGGGAATGCAGGCAATTAAGAATAGGCTCAACTAAGCCTGCTCCAAACAGTTCATGTCTTTGTAAGTTCAGTAATCTTTGAAATATTCAGTACATCCACACAAAACACATACAAGAAACATGTGAGTGTAAATCATATAATATGCAGGTAACTAGCAAACCACAGACGTCCAACATCAAGAACTTTAAACATCATTGGTTGCATTGCTATGGGGTCTAACTCTCTAAGACTCATCTCATAGCAATTCACAAAATCACACAAACTGCACATGTTTCCAATCATCTGGCAAATGAACCTCCATTCATGAGTCTCGCTCTTCCACTATAATACAAATTTCACACGCATTAGATACTTTAACTTAATAAACAAATCTAGGAAAAGGAAACCCTTTGTACAGCCACTTTTAACAATTACCAGAGAACACTCATCGTTTTTACTTTGCTTTGACATATGAATACGGCTTGGCATTATTATGCTGGATCCAAACATTTAAGATGGCATGGCAAAGCAAATCAAAATAGAACCTTCTTCGGTTTTAGATATAAAATTATAAGGTCAATGGGAACAGCAGAAATTAGTAAAAATAATAGAGCAAAGTGGATTTTCACTGTGATACTGATGTGTTTATGTGAGATCAGTTCAGCCAACTTTACTAACTCAGATATCCATGAAGTTATTAAATACTAAATCAGCTAACTTCCCCTCTTCAGAATCCACCTTCACAAATTACAGAACCAAGATACAGAACCAGGCTCTCGCACTACCAAAAATGTTAACAGTTCGCGAGACTTCCACAAACCATCCACCACCCAAAAATTAATCATAACCTTCATCTAAATTCATCCACATCCATCAACAGATTAAACTACTTTGCTCTTTTCATTAAATAGGTAAAATAGAAAAGTGGTTGGAGAAACTTCACCAACAAAATAGCAAATTTTTCAGCGGAAATAACAAGACCAATAAGAGTACCCTCGACAGCAGCCATTGGAGGAACAACAATGGCGAGTTCTGTGGCATACGGTACCCGGCCATTGGAGAGACAGCTTGAAGTAGTCAAACTCTCTCTGTTTATGCCCTCCCTTTCCCAACACTTCTCCTACATCCCCACCAGCACTGATCTCTACGATGCAAAACAATCCAATCCAGATAATTACCAAAAAGACCACAGATCGAAATGCGAAATTGAAGGGAGGCGCGACGAGGAGAGAAGCCATTGGGTGTGATCTGAAAATGGGATTGCTGTGGGATGAACACTTCGAACTCATTTAATAGCGGTCAAAAAGCCGGCAAGGGCAGGAAATTTGGGACTGTTACTGCGGTTGGGCTGTTAAACGAGAAAAAACATATACCGTAACGGCGATATACAAAATCTGTTAATTTTGACTAATAAATTAATTAATTTATTGGACGAAAATAAAATTAAAACTATTAAACATAATTCTTTAAATTATAAATTTTTTTTGTGTACTTATATCAAATATTATAATATGTTGTAGAAACAGCAATTACAGTTAAAAAGACAAAATAGATATCTTCCTTGAAGCGTATATATTCGCTCTCTTTAAGAAAATTTAAGTCCACTGCAACAAACTTTTCACGAATCTAACAATATCACTTTTGATTTATCTCCTCCAGGAAACATCATCCCGACAATGTCATACAACTCTAACCACTCTGGAAAAGTAGTAGAGTTCAAAACTCCACAAAAAAACAACACTTTCTAACAACTAATATAAATCTCTGTTATAATTGCATATAGTATTTGTGTATATGTGTGTGTCAAAATAAATAGAGTTATGCTTTGTTTAGCAGGTGTAAACAACATCCACTATTTTAATGTGAATTAGTGGACAATAATGTAACAGAAAGTGTGATAAATGAATAGTAATGTGCATGAACATGGTATAGTAGTGAGGTGTTGGTATTGAAGAATAAATGTTACAAATGTTATGATCATAGTCATCCACCAGCACCACTAGCTTCCATATAAATGGGAGAAATATGAAAAGACATGTATTTTATTTTAAATATTAAAATGCAATATGTATATATATACTAATAGAAGATATTTAGACGAAATCAAAATTCATTTGGTACTAACTAATATTTTGTTATTTCTGTGTGTAGCGATTATATTTGCGGCTAAAAAAATAACTTAAACGACTCATTAATTATTAAAAAAATTAATTGATAGAAGTTCATATGAGCTCAAATTTTTAAACTCAATAAACGAAGTTTAAATAATTTATTTCTTTTGATTCAATTAGTAGAAATATATAAGATGAATTTGAAAGTGTAAAATTACTAAAACTTAACTCTTATTTGTTTATTTAAAGCTCGCTGCAACTCAATTCAATTAATAACTCGTCTTGAAAATCATTTAAATGAATTTGCAAAAATAATATATTTTACTCAACTCAATTTTTTTACATTCTAATTACGATACGCTTACTCTCTTATAAAATTTAAATCTATAACACGCTAGAAACAAAATTTAAATATTTATTGTCTTTGTTGAAAATAACTTTTTGTTTAATATTTATGTTTTTAAAACCGTATATATTATTTTTTGAATAAAATTCGAATAAATAGCACGTTATTCATTATATTCAAATTAAAAAACTAAATTAGAATTTACAATTATACATATTAAACTATTTTCTCCAAATATTATGGTTTCGTATTTTTCTCCCTCACATTTTAGTTTTGTTTCAAAACACTGATAAATTTTACGATGATTAATTTTATAATTTATTTGTATTATGAAATTAATAACTATTGCAGAATTCATTAAAAAACCAAAATAAAAGTTTATCAAATGGTCAATATTAAAAAGAAAAATAAAAAAAGGTTACGTTATAGAGGAGCCAGTAGGATTCCGGCACGTGTTGTTTCGGCCGAGTAAGCCAATTACAAGAGCCCTTGAAAGTATTCTTCGGCGCTAGAGACCCCCGATTCACCAACACCAGATCCCCCTCCCTCCCACCCCCCACATTCGTTTTCCCTCCATTAACGAGCTTTTTAAGCAGCTTCAATTCCTCCACGATTCTTCGATTTCCGTTTTCCACGCTGGAATACAGAGCCTGAATTGAACCTGAAGATAGTTGCGGCGGGGCGGGGGTTTATTCGACGCCGATCGCTCCACAAACTTAGTGAAACCCCCCCCAAATGGTGTTGCTCTTACTTCGGCGCCGATCGCTCCACGAACTTAGTGAAACCCCCCCCAAATGGTGTTGCTCTTACGGTGAAGGTACGACGGTGGTTTCTGGCTTCTGTCTGCTTTATTCTTTTTCTTGAATTGATATTGCTCTCGTTTTGTTTGGGTGATATTTTTTTGTCCATAATTGATTTTGGGTTTGTTAATTTAGGGTTATTGTTCTCTTCTTTTTCAATCGTGTAATTAGGGTTTCGATTCTCTGGTTTTGGCTCCTGATGGTTTGCAGTTGGAAAGTACCCCTTTTCGCTTTCTGGTTTAGTTGTCACCTAGTTCTTTGTGATTTAGTGGTGTACTGAACATACCTAGGGTTTCTGCTTTAGTTTCTTCTCGATGTTTATTTGACTACTATGAAAGCGTAAACCTCTGCCACATTATCATAAAAACAAGAGATGTGCTGTGTCGTTGTTTGTTGTGAGTTTACTTCTAATTGTAATGTAATTTTCTGCTTTCCTCAAATTCCCTTTGTTTGTTATTTCTCTGGTGCCCTATAATTAGGGGTTTTCCATGTGGGTATGTTGGGTTTATTACTATGCTTATTAATGAAGATTCTTCTACCGTGGTTATGAAAATTGAGGGACTCAGGTTTTATGCCTTGACATAAATGACTAGTTTCTTGGTTCTGTGGCTGAAATCTCCACTTACACAATTACAATTTAAGGTTTAAGTTCTTAAAATTGTCGTGAAGTATCACTGAGTTGATGGTATAAGTGTTCAATGGAAAGTTCACTGGCTCAGACTTGATTTTATCCAAAATTAGAATTTAAATTTAAGTATATAGTGTCTTGTCCATGTGTTAGCATTATTTCACTGCATGGATACCATGAATATATGTTTTCCAGATTAGGTTTTGGCATGCAGGATAATTTTGGTAAAGTTGGAATGGGAATAGATTTGTTAAGATGCAGCATACTCAGACATGAAACGCAATAAGCAGACAGGAAAAATGAGTTTGTTTAGCTCATATGAGGAATAGCATTTTTGCAACTCATATTTGTCCATTCAATAATGATATTTTGGTAAGGTACATGGTTTGGAACTAAGATGAAATCTGGGCATAAATTGGCCTAATACTTTGCATCTGCAAAGTAAGTTCACTTAGCTCATATAGGGAATAATGTTACTTTATTGCAAGTCATACATTTTCATTCAATAATGATATTTTGATAAGATACAAGGTTTGAACTGAACCTTAGATAAAATGAACCATATGTTGGCATAATACTTCGAATGAGATCCACCCCAAATACGTATAACAAAATCGTAATATTAAAACAAGTAGTTCAAAGCGAACTAAAAGTGAATAATGTTTGTGCTGCAAAATAAATAAAGTCTTTGAAACAAAATATTCAGTCTTTATGGTTTGGGAAAATTGCAATAATTATTGATATAATTTCTAAAAGACTAAGGAAATGGGGATCATCTACTTTCAGCCTTTAACGTCAAAGGGCAATGTTTAACGGCTATAAAACTGAACATTTTGAAGTGATGGAACTTGATAAGATAACCAATTCTCTACCTCAGCTCTGTTAAGTCTTTTCTAAAGCTCCACGCTTCATGGCTGATAGAATAGAAGAAAAAGGGATTCGGTGCAGGCTTCAGTTTCCACTAGAATGGTTGAATTAAGTTTCAAATCTGACATGACCAAGTCCAAGTCTTTTGATAATGCTCCAATGGCTAGGGGCTTGAGCACCACATTTCTAATATTGCTGGTAGTTGTGTGCCAAATTCTGCAGTGTAAGGAAACTTTCATTGTATACTTACGACTCTATAACTAATTCTGTAGGGTGCATTAAGATTGATCACAGGTAAGATACACAAGGAAAGAAATTATAAAAAATATTTGTACTTGCTGTCTTTTATTTTCTCATTCATCATAAAACTGAATCGAAGTGAGCGGAGATTTAAGATTTTATCTTCTTGGTAGAAATTCAAAAGGATTGTCATCATTTTACTCCCACATCAGAAGTGAAGAAGGAAAAATGTATGTAACACTGTATGATTTGCACCAAACCTTATTTGGGGAAGTTTGTTCAGATATTCCACACTGTTCATTTGGAGAACGCAAATTTACCTTGGAATCAGATAATATAAACAAAAAAACTATGAGATATGGCGATGACGGAAAGAAGTTAGAAAATCATCTACTGGTCCCCCAAAAAAGCTGAACGTTAAGCCTGAACCTGATTGTTTATATACTTGGTATTTGGACTCAATTATTGATTGCAGTTATCGTTTCATGACCTATCTTCTAGTTTCAAGGAGGTTGGTAATTTTATATATGTTAATGGTTTTTCTTGATGAACTTGCAGTGTGTGCCTAAGGTTTGATATTGTGTACCTATAACGAACATGCCTTCACAGTTCAGGTACCTCATAAGCTGTCTCTCTTTCTCATGCACACGCACACACACGCGGTGTTTCTTATCTGATAAAGGTTACATTCATTTACTTCTTTATCATACCTTGCACCCTTGATCTCTTCAAGCTTAATCCGAGACTACCAAATTAATACTTTAGAACTGTTATCTGGAAAATAGCCTAGAACTTCAACTTAATTGGGTGGTCAAACTATTAACAGAATGTGTACTAAGGCTTACAGCTACAGCAATCTCCTAGGCTTGCATTCTGTAAAGTCCGTTAATGAGTCAACATGTAGTCATTTCCATGAACCACCACCCCCTTTCACTTTTTGAAAGCATGTTAATTTTTTTAGGCTTTATTGCTGCTGTGTGGCTATTTTATATACCTATATAACAAACCGGCACATTGTAATACTTCAACACCGCTTGATTCAGTCAACTTTTATGCGGTATGAATTAAATTTTATCGGAACAGGAAAAACTGGTCTTTGTCCGCTGTTGCTAGTACTATGACTTAACTCGTTGTACTAACGACAGAGAAGATTTGGAAGAAAGAGTTCTTTCTTCTGTTTCATATGCAGTAAACCACCCTTTTTATGTTAAGACCAGTTTTTCTGCAGTTGCACTCTTGGATCTGTAACCGTTAAACTTTGAATTCATTCACCTTTTTGGCCAACTGTCTTTCTCTGTCCCACACCTTCTCTCTAATGCATATGCAACCAATGTCTCAGGTTATCAGCTTTCTCAGGAACTATCCTGATATTGGATTGTAACCATAATTTTGCTGTTCTGTTGTTTTGTAGCTTTGATTTTCTGTAATCATGACGGTGTTGTTGCGTATAACCAGTGAAGATGAAAATAGAAACCATTGCTCAAGTTAATAAATCTTTTCTTTGTTTCAGTAAAATCTCAGTCAGTAATGAGCTACTGTCATAGGCGCTGATTCATGGATCCCGATTACAAGAAGTTTGGGAGAGGTACGACTAGTGAATGTGGAGCTTGCTACCTTATTACTAATTTTAACATCCCATTCATCTGTTAATTTTCTTTTTTTTGAGAATTCAGCCTAAATTGAATGCATGAAACCGCATTCTTATTGATGGGTGAGTTTCAGTAGCTGCTGACCCTGTTGGAATTATGTTGGTAATAGAAATTTGGGTTCTGATTGGCAACTGGAGTTCCTGATCAAACAAATACCTTCTCATGGCTTTCTTATTAGATTAGTAGCATATCTCCGATTCTCCATTTGTTATCTGTTGTCCAGTATACATATATTAATTGATGAGAATTTATTTTATAGAATAAGGTGATCAAATTTGTCAAAATTTATAATTGTCTTCTGCAAGTTGGAGAAATCAGAGAAGCTAATAGCCTGGAAATGTATACTAGTGTGACTTAAATCTTACTTGGTGGAAAACTATTTGTGCTTTCATTGGAACCATTTGTTCTGAAGATGGGAAGTAAGACTTTGTAGACTAACTAATGGATTGGTGGTTCATTTGGTGATAACTTTTGGATGGAATTAGTTTGGATAAAATGAAGTAACAACTACAAACAGACAGAAAGAGCCACCAACCCTTGCTGATATCTATCATGAAACTCGGAATTGATGCTCTCAAAAGCACCTTTGTTACAGTTAATTTCTCAAAATCAGTTCTTTGATTTGTTTATTTCTTCCAGTTTTAGTTAATCTCAGCCATGACATGTTATCCTCAATTTTTGTTCTGATATTTAAACCACCTTTGTGGCGTATTCTTAAAATTAGGGCCAAGAGAACTTACAGGTGCTGTGGATCTTATAAGTCACTACAAGTTGTTGCCTCACCACGATTTCTTCTGCAAGAGGGCGCTTCCTGTGTCAATATCAGACACGCACTACCTTCACAATGTGGTTGGAGACACAGAAATCAGGAAAGGGGAGGGGATGCAATTGAGCGAGCTCATTCAAGATACGTCCTTATCTAGAGAAACTAATACACGTATACAACCTTTTGACCTAGATATTCTGAAGGAAGCCTTTCAACTGAGGGAAACGGCTCCAGTTGATCTTCCTCCTGTGAGTTTCTACGCATTGGATTACCAATTTATTTGGTTGCTTATTGATAATCCTTCTACCTGCTATTAAAAGATTGGGGCTTATTTTCTGGAGCCTTTTGGATTTGCCTTCTATGCTATAAATTCTGCTGCTGGGAGAACTGATCTGTAGTCTTGTAATGTCTTATAGTCTGAGAAGGGTATTCCTACCATTGCTGGGAAATCTAAAAGCGAGTCCAAGGACAAGGAGAAGAAACATAAAAAGCACAAGGACAAAGACAAAGACAAAGACAAGGATAAAGAGCACAAGAAGCACAAGCATCGGCATAAAGATCGAAGCAAAGACAAGGACAAGGAGAAGAAAAAAGATAAAAGTGGCCATCATGATTCTGGCAATGACCACTCGAAAAGACATCATGAGAAGGTGGGAAATTTAAATTTTCTGCTAACCTTAGTGTTACTCAAAGCAAAATGTGCTTAATAGGTGTTCTTATCGTATGTTTTCTTTGAAATGGCAACTATTATTGTGTGGCACAAACCTTATGGAGTGCTTCTTTTGAAATAGCATCCATGATTATGTGGCAAAAAGCTTAATTGCCTTTTATTGAAGTTTACGACCCGTGACTTTCTATTTTCATAGGATTCTACTTTCTGGTGAGACATATATGCATGCATAAACACTTGTGAGAGTGGATGAGTGGAATTTCAACAGTTTTAGCATTGACTTCTATTTGGTTCACTGATATCCTTGGTTAACTTCTTGATATACTGACCATATCATGATATTATTGATTGATTTAAACCAAATTTCCTTCGTCAATATATGGTATTTCAGAAGAGAAAACACGATGGAGACGAGGACGGCAGCGATGTTCATAAACACAAGAAAAGTAAGGTGAGAAGAGGACAACTAGACAGTTTCTTTCAGTTTTTATTGGGCTTTTTGCATGTCCTAAGTTATTGTACTGAAGTAATATGATTGTCATCACTGGTTAACATTCAATCTTGTTCCTAAACGCTTTTCCGAATGACATATCTGACACCTGAAATAATGCAGCACAAGAGCTCAAAGATAGATGAGATGGGAGCAATAAAGGTAGCAGGATGAGAAGTGGTGCTTGATCTTTTAATTTTGTCATCAGATGTTGGAGTTGAGAGTTGAGGGATTCTTTGTTTACTGTTATCAAGTTACCTAAGGTACATAATCACTTATTAGTGAAAACTTATTTCTGTCATTATGTTTCATCTTATTCATTATACTGATATGGCATTCTAGTTTTAGTTGTTTGGTTAGAAGTGTCGAGGCCTCTTATCTTCATTTATAACTGAGGTGGTGAGTATGGGTAGTCAATAGGCTCAATTAAATCAAATGAACATGAGTGGAGCAACTTCTAACTAGAAATTGACGTGATAGCAAAGAGCACAGAGCAACCCTAACCCAACCCTACCCCACCCCACCAAAGAAAAATAAAAGAAAAGAAAGAAGGGAAGGATAATAAATATTGAGTATGATACACTGTTATTGTTATGACAGCTTTGCAGTCGGTGCCCTTGAAGGATTGTGGGCATTTGTGTTTGAATATAATGCCGATGTGGAGTTTTGCAGTTGATGTTTATCAGGAGTAACAATCAAATTATAAATACTGGAAAACCTGATCCTACTTGCTTTCTCCCTTCTTTACGGTTGTCTACCCTGTACCTACAGTATTTTGTTCCATGTGATGAATACAAGAACGGCCACAGCTTTGTCAGTCAGCTATGCTTTTAGCCATACTTCTATATTTATGTTGCGATAGATCCTAAAAATCATCCGTGCAGCACAAGTTTAAAATTTTAAAGAACAGATTGCTGCTGCAAACTTAAAATTGTGAATGGGAAACTAGAGTGGCACTGAGCTCCTAGGGTGATTATGTGATCCAGGGCCTTGGAATTTCCTCATCCTGCAACTAGGGACTGCATAAGAGAGATACATTGTCTCGGAGAGCTTCCATATGAGTGGAATTGCAAATGCCATTTAGTTTTTTCTTTAATGGAGTGAGAGGTGTCCGTCTTCTTGATGACATTTTCTTTCTAATTTTGCTTTTATCAGCATTTTATTTTTGAATATTATTATAAAACATGTAACATGGAAAACGCTTGTGAGGTCTTGAGCAATTTTTCTCTTTCACTTACAATTTTTTATGCACAAGCTTTGTTTTTGTGTGTGATATGCTGTATTCTTGTGTTATCTGCACTATTGAAGACATAGTATTCCCTAGATGAGAATTCTGTTAAAGGTGTAACATTGTTGAATTACTTCTGCAAATATTCTGCTTAGCCCTTTTGTACTGAAAGGAATTTCACAGATATGGAATGAATTGGTGGAAAGATCTAGAGGAAATAATTTGAACAGAGAAAAAAGGCTCACAGGATCTGTTTAGGTGAGGGAACTGAATACTTGAGGATAATATCGCTAGCTAGTTTTGTTTGAGCCTCTCTTTTGCTACAAACATTAACAACAACCCAATGCCTCATGAGATCCATGGAGCTTCATCTATTCTCAGGATTAACCTTTTTCATGCTATTATGAAACAAGGCTGCTGAATTTGGAGTTCTTCCAATCTTTTCATTTCTTGTAAGGTTTATTGTGACTTGCATGAAACCCCCAGTTGCAGAGATGTAACTTGACTTAAAAGAGTGGAATTGTACTTCCTAGGGATTGAAGCATTTGGGGATGAAAATTTGATCTGGTAGATATGGAAGTAAAGACTTCAGTTATGGGGATGTAGAC
>NC_026153.1:3835187-3851043 GCF_000512975.1 Sesamum indicum
CAACATCCTAGGTTACATTTAGTATGTCGATCCCTGTTTCCTAAGTTGTCAATTCTACTATACCCATAAATGTGGGTGAGTGGGGGTCTCCTTTTGACTCTTCAACCATGTTGACTGATGCTGATGCACCCAATCCTGATAGAAATTACACCTTTGTAACTAGTCAGTAATACTTGTGCAAGACCAATATATCGAGGGTTCATTTAGGTATGTTGGTTAAATGATGGTATATGCTCAAGTTGGCAGTTTCAGTAAAAACTCAAATTCCAGACTGTAATACAAAACATACTGAACCGAGGGTTGGCATATCCTCTGAGAAGCCGAAATTGCATTTCAAGAATCCTAATAGCATAATAAGATTTTCAGTTTAAAGACATCTATGCAGGCAGGCATTGTTTTATGCATTGCTTTCTCTTCAGGCTGCTGATAATTTTTTGGGGTTATCCTTCTCAGATCAAAGCGCACATATCTAAATATCTAATTGTTGAGCTTGCTCCTCTGCACATAGCAGACTGGTTGGTGTTGTATTAGAGGTAGACTCATACTTCAAGGATTTCCTTGTGTGGTCCTTTTGTGTATGACCACCATGATTGTGGTTTAGGGGTTATATCATGGGTTTTTCACATAAATGTCACAAGTTTCAACTTCATTGAGGATGTAGAGCTCACCTTTTTATATAGGTGTATTATGGGAGTGGTGGCCGGCTTATAATGCCGACTCTAGTGCGAACTGGGGCTAATCCCTAGTGTGTTTGGTGGGCCTATAGTGACAAAGTTGGTAATTTGTTAACGAGTTTTGGCTGAAAGAATAGCTTCTGGCGGTTAGAATCTCTTAATTGGGCAGAACCAGTGGTTAATGCCCCTAAGTTAGCCAAACAAAAATTTTGTGTATGGCAGAATCTCACCTCTTAAATATTAAGATAATTTCATGACATTCATCTCTAGTAGCTTCAGATGCATAATGGAGGAATTTTCTAAATAGAAATGCTTACGGTAGATTGAGCTTAGGCTTCATAACTAATTATAATTAGATCATACCTTTTCTGTTGGCTGCAATGAGTGGGAAAAAGATATTGGCCTCTGAGAAGTGGTCTGCTTCTGAAAGCCATGAAATCTATGAATATGATCACCCCCATAATCATTTCTGGATCTTCCCCAGACTCTGAAGGTTTCAAGGGAATGGGATATAATATCAAATTCTACCTGTTGGAGGTATTGCATGGGCTTTGATTTCTTGTTCAGTTCTTCCTCTAGTGAAGAAGTTCCCTATTTGTAGAGTTACTCTTCAAGAAGTCAATGTTCCATCATATCCTCTGGCCCCCAATCCTTTTATCCTAGTGGTAGCGGAATTGTTTTTTTAAGTGACTGCACTAATGTTCCTTATGAATTAACTGCCAGGCATGGAGTATTACTTGGAAGTTGGAACTGTTTTGCTTGCTCTGTGAAAGCATTATCTAATCTGGTTATTCATCTCTATTTATTTCACAGTAATAAAATTGATACTTGAATTGTAAAGGCCCTAAAAGCATAATAAGTAAAAAATGTAACCTAATCACTCTATTTGCTACTGTTATGCTATTAATATTTGATGGATGCTTGCATGGCTGAGGGTCTTGAGCAGTTTTGAACCTTAGCTGGCAATAGGCCACGTTGTGTACATAGTCTTACTTTACACCTACAAGGCGTGAGTGCTTCTTTTACATATGTTTGCATTTTCTTTCCATGCAGAGCTTTATTTGGACATACTAAAGATTGCCAAGAAGGTGAATTCACTCGCTGCAGTGAATTCAAGGTACAAAATGTTGAAAATGGACTTGCCTGTGTTGTATCATATTTCTGGTGGCGATATTGAAAAATACTTTGTTTCAATTCATTGGTTTGTAGTGATAAAATGGATGTCTGGGTTAATTCATTGATTTTCTTCATCGTTCTTCCCCTGAGATTTCTAGGTAGAAAGTTTTGAAGTAATCTAATCAGCTTGCAGCATTGGGTAGTCAAAATAGATGTAGTTAGGTCTGGTGTCTTTTTAATCCTCAAAAGAGGGTACCTGATTTGTAAGGATATGGCAATGTGTATTAGTTTGGATAGTTGAGATTAAATAGATGCAATTTTATACGAGGAACAAGTGGGAACAGTCAATATTCTTGTCACAAGTAGCTGGAATCCAGCCATCATATGTCTATTGTTAGGATTAAATAAATGCTCAATATGTTTCTTGGCACTGCAGATGAGACGATTCCCGTCTAGAAGGGCAAGTTGAAAAGTCTATTCTTATACAAAGGGTACATTTTTCCTATCAACATTAGGCTTGATCCATGTTGAAGTAGACAACATTCTGGGATACCTGACTTGTTTGTCCTAATATTCTTCTTTTGGGTTCTCATCAAAATGGTCGGAGTCATAGATGGCCCGAAATTGTTCCTGTTATGATTTAGAACCTCCTGTGATGAGAATATATGCAACCATTCTAACATGGCATTGACATTGATTGCAGAATATACGCAGCTATTAGTCGTTGTGTCCTGTGATGAGAATATATTCATGTTTGTGTCTGAGTTATGATTCTTGATGTATCTTATTCTCTTTCTACACCGAGGAACAGTGTCAATCCAACAACACGGTTATACCATGACCTTGACCTTGTTTGTTAAATGCTGTTGTTATGGTATGTGTTTGAGTGCATACAAAAGCAGGTAGAAAAGAGACTCTTTAATGCAATCAATGTCAATGCCATGTTAGAATGGGTGTGATGGTTTATCATCAATATAAACTTAAATCCAGATGTATAAGAGGTAAAAATTGAAGGTGACGGAGAGTTCGAGGACAAAAAAGTCATAAAGAAAATAGTAAAATTTGAGTGTCTGAAAAAATATATCAATATTTATAATTTTACTAATGAGATACCGACATATATGGGTTTTATGTATAAATTTTTTATTTAAATTAATTTAAATTTAAGCAATTTCAAAATAGAATTTTATAAATTAAAATAATCCAAGCAGCCCTTAAAAGGCACGAAAATGACTCAATAACACTTTTCCTATTCGCGTAAGGTCTGTTAGACGCTGCTATTAAAAGTTAAATAATCGAATGTGTAATCTTAATTCTATTGAAATATCAAACATGCCAAAATTCTCTCAATTAAAATGGTCTATTTTATGTGTACGTTATTCTTATGAATTTTGTACTTGGATTAATATATCGGAAAAAAATAAAATAAAATTATCAAGTTTTCTGGATATCGCAAGTCAAATAATCATGTCAACAAAATCAAATATGTTAGTGAAATGGTGGATCCAATTTGAATAAAAAGATAGGAATGTAGGCGGAGCGTGAAGTATGGATAGTAATGGACCACAGGCACAAACCAATAATCATTGTAGTAGCAGTCCAGCTCCAGCTCCAGCTCCAGCACATACAATACATGTTCATATATTCTCCAATTATTAATAATTTCATGTCTTATGTTTTCATTTATATAGTATTTATTATTATGTATCAGAGAAGTAGAAATCAATGGTTACAAGCGTATGTATGTATAGGGCTTTACTCGTATATGTATTTGTATGTATAGAGTATAAGTATGACTGACCCCCTCCCCCATATGAATACTTGTTAATGATAGCCATTACCACAGCCATTGCCAAGGCCAGGGAGAAGAACAGCCCATCTCGCAAAATGCACTTCCATTTCCACCTCCGAGTTTTGGATCTAAGATCTCTTGCGGATTTCGTGCTGTTGAAGTTAGTGATTTAGTATCTTTTTTTACTTTCCGGAAGAAAGAATCGCGGAATGAGGGTTTTGGGGGAGTCGTGGTGTTTCTGTAATGGTGGAGGCAAATCGGAGAGAATGAAGGCCGCCATTTTCTCCGGCAAGGCTCCTGCCATGGCCAGAATCGCTGCTGGAGGCACCGGTTTATTGATCCACCGGAATCTGCTTCTCACCACCCACGCTACTCTGCCTTCCGTCGCCGCTGCTGAAGCTGCCGAGATCCGACTCCACAGTGGCCTTTCCGCTGGCCTTTTCCCTCACAGGTCCGTTTTAAGGGATGCTCTGTTGAATGTCTTGGATTTTGGTAATTTCAAATTTATTGAGAGAGAGATGAATGAATACGTTGAACTTATTGTGTTTGAACTTTGAAGTAGTAGTATGTTGTCAAATGTAGATAGTTGGTTGGATGATGAAATGGAAAAAGCGCAAAAACCTGCGGCTGAATGCTCGTTATTTTACGTGTGAATTTCTTACGTCTCTGATTGATATTGGATTTGACAGAGATCACTGTGCTGGAGATTCTTTGCTTAAGATTTTACTTCTATTAGATAAAATATAGTAGGGACTTTGCTTTAATTGATGTAATTGACCACCATCCATGTTGGAGAACATAGTGATAGCATTGTGTGGTATGTTGTCATTTCGACTGAAAAATTATAGCGATATATGAGTGGTTGGGAATCTTGCTCTACCTTTTTAAAAGATGTAATAATTATGTGAGCAGCAACAAGACCATTGATTGAAATGATGATGGCACTTAAGCTATCAGCATCTTTGCCTTTTGATGTATGCGTGGAAACTTTGCCGCTACCAAATTAGAGTACCATGATTTGTTGCTTCATTCTATTTTCTGCACTACCAAAATAAGGAGTCAGAAATGTTAATTTCATTGCCAAAGAAGGTTGTGAAAGCTTTCTGTAACCATTTTACTGAATATTGATGTTTTCCATGTCAAAGATAATATGCTGCAGTTATGAGGTCATGACCCCTGCAATTCATTTTTATTTCATAAAAGCTACCCTTGAATGCTGCTGTTGATACATTTTTATGTTTTTTAGTGTTTGAAAAAGGGATACAGTTTTTAACTAGTCCAGATTCATAATTTTATTGTGTATGGACTGTTAAACTTTTCACAACAGCACAAAGTGAGCTTATGGCTGCTTCCTCCTTTACTTTGACACATACGTCCAGTTATAGTGTTATTAACACTTATTGGACTCAATAGTTATTAGTAATTAGTGTAATTCATATGGTCTTCCATCTTCTTGTGCTTATAAAATCCAGTTATACACGTTGCCATTATGGCGATAACTTACCACTAGAATATTTTGAAGTAGTGTATACTGCATGCGTGCTAATAAAGTTTATAATTTTGCAGTTCTAGCATCTGTCATGATTATGATTAAAAATGACATTCAGAGGTTGTTCCTCTGCTGATAGTATAACTAATAAGGGAATTGAAAATGATATGTTGACATATGTGAATCGAGAAAGTATCTATTGCTATTTATAAGTTAATAAGTAGTTCTTAATTGCACCTTTTAAAAAAAAAAAGGAAAGAAAAGAAAAAAGAAGGAAATAAAGATAGGAACTGTAGACCACACTGCATGAAGAATAACTTGTCTGTTACCAGCCATGCTAGCGTGGATTTTCCTGGTTTCTTGATTTTGATTGGCTGTCTTTCTTTGAAGAAAAAGATGAGAAATGAAACAGAAGGTGCCTGACATCCACCCAAATGCAATGCATGCCTTCTCTAATATCTTCACCTATTAATTCCAGGTTCTTTATTACAAGCTCTGTTCTTGATCTAACAATTGTGGGCCTTGATGCCCTGGATGAAGAGTCAAATGCACCGATCCAGCAACCTCATTACTTGAAAACTTGTTCAAAACCAAATCTGGAGCTTGGAAGTACGGTTTATTTCTTAGGATACACAGAAAAACAGGAGTTGACAATGGGTGAAGGGAAGGTAGTAATAGCTACTGACAATCTGATAAAGTTGTCAACTGATGGAGTAATTTGGAGCCCAGGTTCTGCTGGTTTTGATGTTCATGGAAATCTTGCATTCATGGTTTGTGATCCTATGAAGCTCGCAACATCTCCAAACACCAAATCTGCATCAACTTCATCATCTTCGACATCATCGTGGAAGAAAGATTTCCCCATGCAATTTGGTATCCCTATCCCCATCATCTGTGATTGGCTAAACCAGCATTGGGAGGGGAACCTCGATGAACTCAATAAACCCAAATTACCCTTGATACGGCTGATGTCCTCTGGTCAGAAAAGTGAGCATTCTTGTGCATCGTTCACAATGCGGAGGGTTTTTAAGTCGACTGAAGGTGAAAATGAGGGGACTCCGACATCATCAAATGTACTGTCTAGACCTCTAGAGCAGTCTGCAGCCAGTTCTGCTGTTTTCAACACTTCGAAAGACAGGAAGTTAACCGATGACACACAAAATGCGACGCATATGCAGGGGATTCCAACTCCAGAAATCTACGAGTCCCCAATGTTAACTTCCACTAAAGTGAAGAAGGAAGATGTAACTCAAATTCAGCTTTTGGATATCAACTTCCC
This sequence comes from Sesamum indicum, assembly GCF_000512975.1. Taxonomy (NCBI): domain Eukaryota; kingdom Viridiplantae; phylum Streptophyta; class Magnoliopsida; order Lamiales; family Pedaliaceae; genus Sesamum; species Sesamum indicum. Next base: position 3,841,538 of record NC_026153.1, read on the forward strand.
ACCAAGAATTGCTAAAGCTGCAGCATCACCACAACCATCGAGAAAGATACTGCCAAACTCTGATCAACATTATGTCAAGGATTTCTTGTTGCAGCAACTCCAGGAAGGACAACATTGCAACATAGGACCATCCAGCCCCACGGCAGATGCTGAATCAACAGGATCTGTTAATGGTGCCCAGTGTGATATCCAGTCTAGTTCTTTCCCAGTCGAGATTTCAGAGGCTCCACATGACTACAGCAGCGAAGGAGAAACTACAATGTACTCTGCCGAAACTGCTGAGAGCCGTAACTATCCCAGTCCAAGAGAGGGAAAGTTTCATCAAGTTGGAAGGAGTCAGAGTTGCGTAAACTACAACAGGTGGGGGGCGGTACAGAAAAATTCAGTGCCCCGTGGAGCTATGCTCGAAAAGCACCGGAGCTTTGTGCAAGGGAGGAAAGTATATTCCCAAGGTGCAACTTCTCAAAGGAGTAACGACTTCTTCAGCCCAACGGTTTCTTCCATCATGAAGAAACGCAACAACTTGGAGCAACCAAACAGGCCCCGGCAGAGCTCAGTCCACTCATCTCCAAGGTGGATGTTCTAACAATTAGCCATAGTTGGAAGTTGCTTTTGATTTGTTTCTTTGCCTATACTTGTATAATTCATTGTGATAGTAAATAATTGGAAAAAAGCATAAGATAGCATTTCTTCTTCTTTTCCATTGGGGCTACTAAGGAACTAGTGTTTTTGTTAGTGATCAGCCAAATTCTTGTCTATAAACTTAAGCCATTGGCAATTGCAATGTGTGATGATATTGGCTCAAGATTTTTGTGTTTATTCTTAAATCAATACAAGATTTTAGCTACTATTTGATTCTAATATGATGTTTTTAGGGACCCTAAACTTATAGGTGTGGGATGTATGTGATTCATTAAATGTGTGACGATGAAATAGATTATGATTAAGTTATGATTTGAAGATAACTGAGAAGCAGGCCTTTTATGCCAGGCCCAGGAAGGTATGGACCAGTATGCCTCATGGCTGAAAGACACATGTCTTGATCTGAGAAGACCTGATGGTGTCCATATATTAGCTGAAAATTACAGAAGCTTCAGTTTAATGGGATTAGAGATGCTTCCATTGCTATATTTTTATCTTATCTAATTTGATTGTCGAAGTGCTAATATTGAAAACAAGTTTGATACCTCCTTTGTTTATGCAGATTTTCAGCTTATTTCCTTCGTCATATTGAGCCAATCAGTATGAGCTCCGATTCATATGACCTTATGATCGTAGAAAAAATAGCATAGATGAGGTCCTATAAGACGCATACGTCCAAATTCCACCAATGTATTAGTGTAAATATACTTTAATAATAATTATGAATTAGTGACTAATATTTGATATTGATTTTTAGTATATCAAGTGTTATAACCACATTACAAATCAAGCAGGCATGCGAAATAGCTATATTTTATTATAGTTATGGGCCGGACCAATCAACAGAAGCCCAAGTACTGCAAGCTGCATGGGCCTCCTTAAGTGTAAATAAGGCCTACCAGCCCAATTTGTCTAAAGGTTAGATATTTATAATAAATACTAAACAATTCACACTTGTGATTCCATTGAATTTATTTTACAATATTAATCTCTAGTAATGTTAGTTCCTATAACATATTCATTTGATAGATGTCTTCTTGGAGACACAACCACATTATGACTAAGAAAAGATTGCACATTTGATGGTATTTTCTGGATTTGGTTCGTCAACTCGCCATATACGTAGATTTATTTATATTCTATTGTCGATGATGGTATCTCGATTGAATAATTTACTATTATTATCTTTAAATATGGTTTAAGCATAGAATCTATTATTATGCCAAATGTATGGTTACAAAAATCAACCCCTCACCTTTATTTTCTTCATTCCCAAATCTTGTCCTTTCCTTTTCTTTCTTGTCCTATACCATAAATATAAAAATATTGCACATAGAATAGTTAGAGATGGCAAAAACCATGCAAACATTTGCATAAAGTAGTGAAACCATGCACCAACTCCTTTGCTTTTTTTGCTTTTCCTTTTCTTCTTATCACTTTCTCCTTTTCCTTTTCGCTAATAGGCTCCTCCTTTTATTGGAATCCTAGATACTTGTTTCATTTCATGGATTCTAATCATCATTTATCCTATACTCGATCGTTTTCACGACTTGCTGATATTAGTATCATTACGTCTATAATGACTATATATGTAACTAAATATTACAAAATACGTCAGACGAATATTTTCAAAGTAGTATCGAGATTTTCGTAAAGATTCGATATGCGAGTCACAACTATTATTGCAAATGATTTATGAGAAAAGTTGTGGGCATTTATCCCACTTGTTTTATGCATGAAGAGTTATATGCGTCGCGAAGAACATTAAATAAATCTACGGCGGATGAGTTTCATTGCAACACATATATAATAATAACAATTAGTTGTGCTAAATTATTGTTGTGATAACAAATATGTACACTAAAAGTATTATTATTTAATTTATATCTTCAGTGATAATGTTAATATTTTATCCTAATATTACTTATTTAGGATACGTAGTGCATCGAACCAACTTATGATTTGTACGTAAAAGATTTACGAACGTGGAAGGTATACACATAGTCACTTATCTATATATACAAAGTGCATTCTTCATGGTATTATTAGTTAATAAGATGGAATAATTATATGGATCATGTATCATACATTAAAAAGAAAAAAAGATTTGCAAAGATGAATTTAATTGAAGAGATAGGGAGGAAGGTTTTGTGCATTACAATGCTCAAAACTTTTTAGAAAAAGAGTAAAGCTTCTTTTACTCATTTGTGTTGAGACAAAATCTTGAAATTTGGAAAAGAAAAAAGTAATATGAAGATAAAAAGATTGAGAATACAATATTGAAAAGTAAAGTCCCATCCCAAAATTTACATATATTTTTAGAAAAAGGTGACATTGTGGGGTACTTAAATTAATGCTAATAATTAGGGATAATTGCATCGTCGTTTCTTGGGATATTGTACAATTACATGTAGATCCCAGATAGTTTGAAAAATTATATTTAATGTTCGTATCGTTTGTTTTTTACCTAACAAATAAATTTCTCCGATAGTCAAAATTTACGAAATTTGCTGATATTAACAAAAAAATTGTGTTTTGACCTACAATAAGTGCGTAATAAATCAACCACGGGTAAATATGAAAATTCATTCAACTTTTTTGTTACTATTGGCAAATCTGAAAAAATTCAAACAACCCTCTATAATATTGCAATGAGTAAATTACCCCATAATGAAAAAATAATATAACAATTATTCTCATGTATTTTTTAAAATGCAACCATTCAACTCACTGTAAATGATTTTATTTTAAAAAATAAAAAATAAGTTATTATTTTTTAACGTAAATAAATAATTTGTTCGTCTGCGATATTACGAAAAAGAAAATTGCTTGAAGCCCAAATTAACCAGTGAGACACAAAAGTCGGAGACACAACATTTGACTAATGTAGTTCTAATATAAAAAAGAATTATTAAAACACACACTTTCCAAGATCCTATAAATGCACAACTTTTTCTGGATCGTTAATGTTGTCCTCCTCATTCACATCTCATCTCACTCTTAATTACATTTCTCGAATTCCCATATAAGGAATAATATGGTCTGAATATGCTTACTTACACTGTTCTTTTCTTTTTTTTTTCTTGAAAATGGTGATTTTATTCCTTCGATGTGTTCGATCGAGCTTATAAGATATTATAAAATATTTAATAAAATTTTGCTTTTAAAACAATTAATTAAATAAATACATCTAACGAAAATTTTAGTAAAATATATTTAATTATTTGTATTTTTTTAATATTTTTTAACACACATTAGATGTACAACATACTCCCCTATATATAAAGCTAGTACATTATAGTTCAAAGGACTAAATTATGAAAATGGGCATAATTTAGGGGGTAAAATGTAATTTACTCAAATTTACAACAATTAATTTATATGAATAGACTACATTGGCACTCCGGATGTAAGTTTTATTGCACAAATACCTTCTAATTTTGACAAAATTATAAATAAACCCTTAACATCATATAATTCAGAGAGTGTTTGTGTAAATTTGGCCGCTGAATGAAGGGGTTTGCATGCACTAATAATAACCACTCGGGGAGTACATTTGCAATTTTACAAATGACAATCAATGCTTGTGTAATTATTTGTAACTTCAGGGAACGTTGATGTAATTTGCCTTATTTATATAGAGTTAGGCTATAATGATTCGAACTGAGTCGAACACATCATCATTCAAGATTGTTTTAAAAAAAAAGACGCCGTTTGCATTTGTTTTAATTATTGGTTTAACCGAACTCAAACGAACTTTGATTGGATCAAACGTGAGCTATTCAAATAATTTAACTATTTTTTTTTCAAGCTCGACAAAATTTTATCAAACAAAGAATTTTGTTCGAATTTAAATGAATTTTTATCGATTAAATTTAATATAATATTAAATAATTTGATTTATTTTTCAACCCGAGACGGGAATCGATGATTTGTAGTGATATGCTACTTTAGAGTGAACGTTTGATGCGCACTAATCTCATAAGTCATCATAGTTTAGTAATTAGTCTTAGAGTTTGTCGGCCACAAAGTGAAGGCAGAGAGTAGAGACAAACTGCTCTCCCCACTCATTACCTCTACATTATTAATTATTAGTTAATTATTTCACCATTATATCATTTATTATTGTAATTCTTTGTATAATTTACACCATTTTCAAGTTATGTAATAATGTGTATATATATACTAATTTCATTTTTTAATTTATATAAAAAATCACATATAAAATGATATATTTTTTTAATAAAATTATATCGAGTTTCTTCTGAAATGATCTTAAAAGAAACGTAAAACCCAAAAAGAAAATGAATTAATATAAAGATAAAAAAAATATACGAAAGAAAAGTATAAAGGGCACTAAATAAAAAAAATTAAAGATATATATAGCTCGAATGTATAAATATTTATTATATAATTGAAATTTCTATTATGACTATTAATAAAATTAGTGTTAAAAATACCTCCAACGTGCGACTTTACACGTGTGAATATTTCTTTTGTTTTTTTTTTCCCCTTCTTGGGTGCAGGCATGTGACCTCCCCCTCATTTAGTAGTTTAATTATGTTTGGCTCTGATTTCATATTAATCGGATCATCTAGAAGTATATATCGTATTATTAAAAAATATAGCTTAAAAAAATATATATAATTAAAGCAGTGGCATGCACGTCGTGTGCTCTCATTATTTTTTATTATTAATTATATTCGAACTCTCTTTAAATATTTAAAATTATATTTTTTTTTCAAAAAGAATTTCAAATTATCTTTACACTCCCTCCAAAAATTATTCGTTGACACATTATATTCGTTTGAATTTGGACGAAAAATACTGATGTTAGAAAAATAAATTATATAAATTTTTAAGTTTATCGCTTATTTAGCATTCTCATATATATTTTTCACTTATAAAGGGATAAATATAATATATATATATATATGGAGCAATACTGATGTTAGAAAAATAAATTATATAAATTTTTAAGTTTATCGCTTATTTAGCATTCTCATATATATTTTTCACTTATAAAGGGATAAATATAATATATATATATATATGGAGTTTGTTGATATCACTATATTTTTTTTTCATTTTGAGTACAAAATTATTGTATAAAATTATGAAATGAAGGGTAGAAATTTACATAATTATTTTGCTAACGTCAGCATTTTCGTCCAAATCCTAATGAAATGAGGTCAGGTATAAATAGTAGATTTTTAGAAGGAGTATAGGTGTAATTTTAAAATTTCTTTAAGAAAAGTGCCGCATCCTCGGGAGGGTCTAAGTGTAATTAACATTGTCTTTTATTAAGTACAAATTATGAAAAAAAATATTTATTTATTTATTTTGATTTTTAAAATAGTGAAGGTGGTGGTGTCGGTGCTAACAGTGTACACTGCACTACCATTAATAATATAGTCACATTCCATTGTTCATATGAGACATAGCCACAAGAAACCTTTTTTTTTTGTCTTTTTTTTTTTTTAATAATGGAAGATCACTAGCTTATGAATTTTTGCGTAAATTACTCTGACATCCCCTAATGTTAGGTCTAAATACATCAATAACTCTTACTCTTTATAAAATTATAAATACTTCCCTTGAGGTTACAGTATTAATTAGAACTACACCCTCTATCTCGAGACAAAAGCTTACACAAATACCCATCAGGGAGTATATATAATTGTACTTAGGCTTCATATGGTTTGAAAAATTATGGTTAGCACTTCTGATATTTATTTATATTTAACAAAATAGGCTCTCTTTATTAATTATAATTAATTAAATTTATTGGTATTAATAAAAAAAATTAAATAAAAACTATATTTGTAGTCGAATTGCAAATTTAAATTACTGAATTGCTGGTCCAAACGAGTCCTAAAACATGCAATCAGGCTAGTGATGCCAGCAGTGTATAGGAACAAAGCAAAGGATAAAAAGCCGCACAATCAGCAGCTCCCATTGACCTTAGTCTTACGCACTCCCTTCCTTTATTTAGAAAATTAAAGGATAATCATACTCAGCTCTCTTAACGATGGATGTAATTACTTATAAATTTTAAAAATTTATATTTAATATTTATGAAATTTGCTTTTATATAATAAATAAGTCACTCAAACAGTCAAAATTTCTTAAATTAGTAGATATTAACAAAAAAAATGGAACGAGAATTGATAGTTATTATCAATTGACTTGTTATTGACTTATTGCAAACGGAACAAAAGACTAGACTACTCATTATAACGGTGAAGATATACCTCTTCATATTCATTAATGTATGAAAATGTATAAGGTAATTTGGTTGTAAAAATATTTATCTGCCTGCAAATAATTAGTAATAAGTCAATTAAGGTAAATATTGATTTTTATCTTTTTCTTTGGTATTATATCAATAAATTTGATAAATTTTGACTAATAATGAGACTTATTTGTCAGACAGAAGCAAACTTTAAGAGTATATATTAGATATAAATTTTCAAATCACAGGGGGTGTACATGTAATTATACTAAATTTTAGTGAAAGAGAGTGTAATTATTCCTAAAATAAATTTATGCTTCATAACTTTAAATAATAAAAATAATACTTTTAAGATAAAAAAAAGTATATTTAAATACGCTCTCTTGAATAAAAAATAAATAAGTCTCTAATTCATTGATATTAATCCTTTCAGAAATTATTGAAGTGAAACTTGTTAAATTGTTGACCTGGACATATATACTTAAAATGAATATTTCATTTTTATTTGCAATATCACACTCTCCTCCCTTAAAGTTTTATGTGAAAAATTACATCTAGCACTCATGAGGTTTGCTTTCGTCTAATAAATAAGTCTCCCGTTAGTCAAAATGGCCGACTTACCCTCCATTGACTGATTACCAACTTATTGCAGGTCAATTAATTATTTTTCGGACTAAATAATCTTACAGCTGTGAAGATATACCTCCTCATATGCATTAACGCGTGAAAAACGTATGAGGGTAATTTGATCATAAAAAAATTTATCTGATTTTCAACAAGTCAGTAATAAGTCAATTAGGAGTTAATATAGATTTTTTCTTTTCTAATTCTTTTATTAATATCAATAAATTCGATAAATTTTGACTAACGGAGGGACTTATTTATTAAACGGAAGCAAACATCAAGAGTACTAGATGTAATTTTCTAAACTACAGAAAATTTACTTATAATTACACCAAATTTTAGAGGAGATGAGTTTAATTTTACCTTTTTATTTCAATACACATATGTGTGCCATATACATAAATTTCACATAAATCCAAATAAAGTGTATATTAAATTAAAATGTAACGTATAAAAAATGGAGATTGATAAATTACAAAGTTTGGTGTAGGCATTGTGTGTAACTATTTCTTACATAAAATGATTTCAGATATGATAAGTCATATAAAGTAGAAATTCATCATCCAACTTTCCCATTTTAAACCATCACCCAATACCCATCATCAAACCTTTACCAATTTCTTCTTATATATATATATATATATATAAGTCTATTAAATTTAAATTCCATCCTTGCATAAATTATAAAAATCACACATTCAAACCCATAATAAAATAATTATAATGTTAATATCAATCTGGATAAATATAAATTTTTATTTAACTTTTTACTAATATGAATGAATTCGTTGAATTTATTAGATGGAGTCAAAAATTGAGGTACTAAATGCAATTTTTCAAATTATATAAAATTTAATTTGGTGTGATTGGTGTATAATTTAAAAAAAATAATCAATCATATAAGAAGTATATCATATTTATAATGTGATTAGTTTAATTCGAAAAAATTTAATTTGGGTAAAATTTTTTGGACTATATGTAAATTAGTACAAGTAAACGAGAGTGTTTGTTTGGTATAATAAAAAAGAAAGAAGATTGGGTTTTAGGTGATATAAGATGAGCAGCCATTTTGATTATTGAGATAATAAAAAAATAGTAAAGGGAATCCAGCAATATGAGCACAAACCAAACAGAACCTTATAGTAGCTGTATATTCATTCATCATGGTAATAATAGTATTACTCATCATTACACTATTGCTATACTTCTGCTCTGCTTCTTCTCAGTTTCTCAGTCCTCACTTTCACACTCTCTCTCTCTCTCTCTCACTGTGCCAAAATGTGAATGCGCGCACACACACATCCGTCGCCAAAGCTCATCACCTTCCATTTTCACACACTGAAGATGTTCGCCGCCTCCACCTCCGCCTCCGCCCTCCTCCTCCGCCTTCTCGTCCTCTTCTCCTTCATCCTCCGCCCCTTATCCTCTACCTCTACCCTCCACCACCGCCGCATTCTCCACCAACCCTTTCTCCCGCAAGATTCATTGCCCCCTTCATCACCCCCCATTCCCTCCCCACCATCACCTCCCAGTTACCCTTTTACGAGTTCCACTCCTGACAACTCCCCCTTCTTCCCCTCCTTCCCCTCCCCGCCTCCTCCGCCCTCCCCCGCCTCCTTTGCCTCCTTCCCTGCAAACATCTCCTCCCTCACCGTCCCGCATACCTCCAATCCCAATTCCTCCTCCTCCTCCTCTAAACTGATTGTCGGCGCCATCGCCTCCGTTGTTGCTGCCGTTGTCGTTGTCTCCCTCGCCGTCTTCCTCCATCTCCGTAGGCGCACCCGAAGACATGGATCATCATCCTTCAACCAATCCAAAACCCCGAGATCCGATAGCAACAGCACCATTTCATTCAATCAGACACCCAGTACCCACCACATTCCGAAGCTTCAGAGACCTTCGCAAACCAGCTCGGAGTTCTTGTACCTGGGCACTTTGGTGAGTTCCCATGCCCCCGGCGCCGGCGCTGCTTTCAACGGAAGCAGCACAAGCACAAACAACTATG
>NC_026153.1:3851175-3866717 GCF_000512975.1 Sesamum indicum
CCCGAAAGATGGAGTCACCGGAGCTCCGCCCTTTGCCGCCTTTGAACACGCAACAGGGTTTCCGGCAGAATTTCCGCGGTAATGCTGAAGTGGTGTCGAGTAAAGATGATGAGAGTGAAGAGTTTTACTCTCCCAAAGGCTCCATTAATGGCAGAGATAGCTCGATTGGCACTGGATCAGCTTCTAGAAGGGCTTTTGCCGCTATAGAGGTGGAGAATTTCAATGGCTCCACGTCAAATTCTTCATCCACTTACTCTTCTTCGGCGCCCGGATCGGGTTCGGGTTCGGGTTCTCCGGTGAGGTCTGCTACCTCGAGTCTTTCTCCGGCTAACGATTCGAGCCCAAAAAATTTGATTCTGAAGTCACCTGAATTAACTGAGATTCAGAGTATTTCGCCGTTGCCTCCGCATATGCTATCACCGCAGGAAACAGGAGGTTTAGCATTCCGGGAATCTGCATCTCCATCGCCCCCCAGTTCTTCTTCCCCGGAAAGACATTCGAGGAGAAGTGAGGAATCATCACCGAGGAATTCCAACGTTTCGGATCTGCATGTGGAATCTCCGGTGAGAGTTAGTAGCCTTGTCCAGCATAACACCACTGCTGTTGCCACACAGCCGGCGACAAGTAGTTTGGTGTTGCCGGAATCTGCATCGTCGTTGCCACCGAATTCATCGTCCCTCGAAAGGCGTTCGAGGGAAAGTGAGGAATCGTCGGCTAGGAACTCGAATGTATCGGATCAGAAAGTGGAATCTCCAGTGAAAGTTAGTAGCCCAGTTCAGCGTAACGCAGCTGTTATTTCTACGCCGTCGGAGATACAAGGTATAGTGCTTCCTGAATCTGCGTCCTTGTTAAAACCCCCGAGTTCATCGTCCCCGGAAAGATTTTTGAACAGCAGTGAGGCATCTTCGCCGAGGATATCTAATGCTTCAGACCAGAATGTGGAATCTCCTACGAGAATTAGCAGCCCTGTTCAGCACAACTCCGTTATTCTAAAGCTGCCGGAGATGCAAGATTCAGTGTTTCAGGATTCCGGGTCGCTGTTGCTCCCCCGTTCATCGTCGCCGGAAAGATATTCGAACAGAAGTGAGGAATCTTCGCCAACGAATTCGAATGCTTCCGATCATGATCTGGAAGCTCCGGCGAGAATTAGTAGCCCTGTCGAGAATAACTCTGTTATTCCAACAATGCCGGAGATGCAAGGTTTGATGTTTGCAGATTCTGCATCGCAGATGCCACCGACAGCATCGTCCCCGGAAAGATATTTGAGCAGAAGTGAGGAATCCTCCCCGAGGATTTCCGATGTTTCCAACCAGAACGTGTACTCTCCTGTAAGAATTAGTAGCCCTGTCCATCATAACACCATTATTATTCCACCACCGACAGAGATGCAAGGTTTGGTGAGTGAGGAATCATCGCCGAGAAATTCGAACATTTCAGAAGCTGATCAGAATGTGGAGTCTCCTGTGAGAATAAGTAGCCCAGTTCATCATAACATATCCGTCGCTCCAATGCCATTTGATATGCTTGATATGATGTTCCCAGAGGCTGCACCGCCTGTGGGAATAAGTAGCTCAGTTCATCATAACAGTTCTGCTACTACAATGCCATTCGATATGCTTGATATGGTGGTCCCAGACGCTGCACTTTCACCTGTGATAATAAGTAGCCCAGTTCATCATAACATCTCCGTTACTCCAATGTCATTTGATATGCTTGATTCGGTGTTTCCAGAGGCTGAACCTCCATTGCTGTGGTGTTCATTGTCCCCCGAAAGATGTTCAGAGAAAAATCAGGACTCATCTCCAAGAAATTCAAATGTTTCGGATCAGGAATTGGAGTCTCTGGTGAGAATTAGCAGTCCAGTTCAGCACAACACCTCTGTTGACCCAACACCAATGGAGATGCAAGATTTGGTGTTTCAAGAATCTGTAATTCAGTTGCCGCCAAGTTTATTGTCACCTGAAAGGTGTTCAAACAGAAGTGAGGAATCGTTGAGAATTAGCAGCCCAGTTCAGCACAACACCTCTGTTGACCCAAAACCAATGGAGATGCAAGATTTGGTGTTTCAAGAATCTGTAATCCAGTTGCCACCGAGTTTGTTGTCACCTGAAAGGTGTTCAAACAGAAATGAGGAATCGTCTCCGAGAATTTCAAATGTTTCTGATCAAAATGTAGAATCTCCAGTGGGAATTAGCACTGTAGAGCATGACATTACTATTATTTCAACACCATCAGAGATGCAAAGTTTGGTAATTCAAGAATCTGCATTGCTCTCGCCCCAGAGGTCACTGTCGCCAGAAAGAAATTCAAGGAGAAGTGAAGCATCATCGCCACTGTTTTCAAATGTTTTGGATCACAGTGCGGAATCCCCCATGAGAATTAGCAGCCCTGTACAGCACGATGCCACTGTTATTCTAGCACCACCTCCACCTCCACCACCAGTTTCTGTTCCACCGCCACCATCTCCACCTCCACCACCACCACCACCAGTTTCTGTTCCATCGCCACCACCTCCACCTCCACCTCCACCTCCTCCAAGTAAAGCATGGGAAAGTCCAAAAACTCCAACTCCGGCAGCCAAAAAGCCCATGGAACCTCCGGTTCTGATAAGGCCCTTAAGACCGATTGCTGTCGAAAGTCCCACATTGATTTCCCCAATTGAGTTGCCTACAAATGATTCACAAACTGTCAAGACTGATGGGGATAAAGAATCTCCAAATACAGAAACTGAGCACTCAAGCGAAGACACGGACAGTAATCCTAAACCAAAATTGAAGCCATTGCACTGGGATAAAGTAAGAGCAAGTTCTGATCGGGAGATGGTGTGGGATCAACTCAAAAGCAGCTCTTTTAAGTACGATTCTCATTATTACAGATGTGGTACTTTTGTTAGCTGAATACTGTTATTCGGTTCTTATTTTTTATGACTTAACTTGGCTGTTTGGTTGAATCATGTGCAGGTTGAATGAGGAGATGATTGAGACATTGTTCGTTGCGAATACTTCAAAACCAAATCCAAAGGAAACAAGGTGGCAGGTTCTTCCCTCACCCGGGCAAGACAATGGTAACAGGATTCTTGATCCCAAGAAGGCTCAAAATATCGCCATCCTGTTGAGGGCACTCCATGTAACTGTAGATGAAGTTTGCGAAGGCCTTCTGGAAGGTATTTCTATAACATTTTTGTCAAGATTAGACGCACGTACCACGTACTCCCTGATGAAGTATGAACATCCTGTGTTCCTGTTGGTTGTAGCTTATATTGTTAGCTGGTATTATCGTCTATTTCAGATGTCAGTCAACATGAACGATTAAATGCCATTGTGTCTGGTTTTATGCTTCTTTTTTATGAGCCAAAAATTGGAATGAAGCCATTCAATTACATTGTAAGTGTGAAGTACCTTGTAGTAGCTTACTTGTTGGGTGGCCCTAACAAGTAAAGAAAAATGTATGCAGTAATATGTATATCAATTTCTCTGAATGGCTTCAATTTCAAAGAACCCTGTAGCAGGACTCTGAAAAGCTCAAACATAGAAGTATTTTTTCACAAATTCTTGAACCTATACATGTTTATATCAATCTCCAGTGAAGAATTGCTATGTTGAACTCAGGCAACTGGGCAAGAACCCATGTGAAATCTTGTGATCAATTTTCACATACATTGATATCCATTGTCCATCCACTAGGCATGTGCTGTAATTCATTTATGCTCTTGAACACAGGGAATGGAGATGTTCTTGGTACTGAACTTCTTGAGAGTTTATTGAAGATGGCTCCATCTAAGGAAGAGGAACGAAAGCTGAAAGAACACAAGGAAGATTCTCCAGTCAAGCTTGGGGCTGCCGAGAGATTTCTGAAGGCAGTTGTTGACATACCTCATGCATTCAAAAGAGTAGATGCAATGCTATACGTATCCAATTTCGAATCTGAGGTTGAGTACCTGAAAAAGTCATTTGCAACTCTGGAGGTAATATTTTGTTTTGGTATCAGCTTGGCAGATGCATTGTAGTAATATTTATCAATTTGGGGCCACAAAACCTGAATTTAAGTGATGTTATACCAAAGGAAATATAATTATAAGTTTGTAGCTATGTAGTGAACGTGGACTGACTTGAGAGCTAGTTGTGTGTGTGTGTGTCTGTGTCTGTGTTTTGGTTTAAATGGCCGGAGTTGGTGGAAGACCAGGAGACTATATGACCGTTGACTTCATATGCTGTTTGTTGAAGGAGAATCTTCAGCATTTCTTATTTCTCGATGCTTAAAGAACTTTCTTTGCCCCCGAGAATGAACCCAAAATGGCAATTTTCTGTTGTTGAGGTGTGATTCTGCTGACTAATGGTTAAATCTTGTATTCTTGGGAGCTAGATTGCTTGCAGGGTCTGCATAAGCATAGCATCAAACTTTCGCCAATTCAAATTTCCACATTATATCCTTTAGAAACAAGAAAATGGGAAGAATTCTCAATGTGTGCTATATGGTTTGGCGATGTTGATTTACACGTGTTAATGTTACAGGCAGCTTGTGAAGAATTGAGAACGAGTAGGATGTTCCTCAAACTTCTCGAAGCTGTGCTGAAGACTGGGAACCGCATGAATGTGGGAACGAATCGGGGCGATGCACATGCATTCAAGCTTGACACGCTGCTCAAGCTTGTTGATGTCAAGGGAGCCGATGGGAAAACCACGCTTTTACATTTCGTCGTTCAGGAGATCATAAGAAGCGAAGGAGCTCGACTCCAAGAAAACTCCTCCACAAACGATGATGCCAAATGCAGGAAACTGGGTCTCCAAGTCGTTTCTGCTCTTAGCTCAGAGCTCTCAAACGTCAAGAAAGCTGCTGTAATGGATGCAGAAGTGCTCAGCAGCGACGTCTCCAAGCTTTCAAGAGGAATCGAAAACATCAGAGATATTGTTCGACTAAACGAGACAACGTCTTTGGAGGAAACAAGCGGCCGTAAGTTCTCCAACGCAATGAACAGTTTCATGAAAAGGGCCGAGGAGGAGATCATAAGGATTCAAGCCCAAGAAAGTGTTGCTCTATCGCTGGTAAAAGAGATAACCGAATATTTCCATGGAAACTCAGCTAAAGAAGAAGCTCATCCTTTCAGAATCTTCATGGTGGTAAGAGAGTTCCTAACAATCTTGGATCGCGTATGCAAGGAAGTTGGGATGATAAATGAACGAACAATAGTTAGTTCTGCACACAAATTCCCCGTCCCCGTTAATCCAATGCTACAGCAAGCCTTGGGAGGGTTTCATAAGCGGCAATCTACATCGTCCGATGATGAGAGCCTTCCCCTTAATGCTTGATGCAGACATCAGGTGACCTTTTCCTATGTTTTCTTGCCATGAAAAATGTTGTCTATGAAGGGGTGAGCAGGATGTTTCATAGTATGGTGCCTACCAGTCTTTTAGGTACTGGTGTTTTTCTTTCTCTTTGTAATATTTTGTATTTATTAGATAGATGAATGTAAAAGATTTTGGAAACCTTCGGGTGTTGTAGAGTTATACGAAGAAAAAGTCTCTTGGAAGCAATAAGAGTAATAGAGTATTGTCGGAGGAAATCTTGCTCCTGTGACTCTGAATAAGTACACTTCTGAGGCTCAACTGCGAATTGGATGGATATTTATAAATGATATTTGGGGAATTTTTTTTTATATATATAAAAGCAGCAGTGATTTCACATGTGTGGATGGTTTTATTTTGGGAAAAACAATACGATGATAATGATGTGACATGTCTCTTAAAATTTAGCAACATGGCTTTTCATAATTATAATTAGATTATCTCTAAACATGTGAAATTGTATATTTTTTATTTTTTTTAAAATTATATTTACACCTCTAAAAAATCTCAATTTATAATTGTAATCCTTCCATAAAGTTCAAATGGAAGATATTGACGCCAGGAAAAAAAAAAAAAATTACACAAATTTTTAATTTTACACTTGCCTAATTTTACATTTATCAATAACTATTTTTTATCCAACTATAATAATTGAGGAACAATATTTTATTATTCAATATCTCCAAAATGAGTTAACCTTAATTCTTATGAATTCTAAAGTTTAGATGAGGTAGAAAAGTAGATGCAAATTATATTTTTGAATTTTTCTTTTTTGAGTATGCCAAACAAATATAAATTTTGAATGAAAATAAAAACTTCCTCAAGCACACATCATCATGAAACAAACTGTCTCAGCCCGATCAAATTTGAATTAATACACTTACTGTATGATTGATGCTCGATTGTAAGTATTACAATTATTGTGAAATTGTTCCTTCCAATCAAACTTGATGAAAATAAACTATATTCTACATTTTTCTCTCTATCCATTTCGCATACAGTGCTCTGAAATGTGTATGACCAGCCAATAACAAGAACCTCCAGACCTCAGCTATAATACTCAATTTCCATAGAAGGGATAGCTGCTTTCTTCATCTAAAAACCATCAATCCCCATAACAACCAAAGATTACTACAAATAACAACACTTGTGACATCTGACGCTCGTATCCTATTTTCAGAACCAGAAATCCAGCACAAAATGCCTTGGTCTGAGACCCTGTTCATATGTTATTACATAGCAGAATGACTACAATGAATCAGCATCCATTCGCTCAATGATTCTGTGGGCTTCCTCCTCTGTTGCTGGAACCACCTTCCTGATCCTATGGCTGTTGTTCATCGCCTTCGCCTCAGGACGAACTGTGAAGGTGAAGTAAAACCTGTTTGAAACCTGCAACAGAAGTCGGCACTTCTCATTTTGGTTTGTCGGTTCACATTCATCTCCACACTTTCTATTTAGCTCGTCTAGTTCTCCAGGAAGGCTCAAGTTTTCATGAGAACAAGAGCAATACAAACAAGTCTTTTCAAGTCTGAGGAATCCCATTTTCTTGATGAGAAAATCATGGCTATTCTATCCAATTTTCAAGTATAGAGGAAGGACATGAAAGAGGCAGGCAAACATCGGACTCATTACGGAAGAGAGTATACAGGTTTTTGTATTTGGAGGGGAACAAGCTGCGTCGGAGGTTCAGATACGTATAATCAATTCAAAAAGAAGTTCAAAAGCATGTAAGGTCTGTCTTTATGCTCGTATATGTCGGCATTCTGGGTAAACGTGTATGTTTCAGTTTATTTTTTGATGATCGTGTATGAATGGGCAGACTGTTAAAAAATAAAAGTTGACAAAGATTCATTTCTGCAGGGCTCATAACATTTGCTGGACGAGGACCTTACCTCACTAGACCTCAATTCGGGCCTCGTAACATGTGCCACAACTTCTACGTGGATAAGTGGCCGATCTGAACTCTCGCATTCTGTGTACAACACGCAAGATTTGAAACGTAAGAAATCTCCGACATCCACCTGCATCACAAATGTGGAATGATTACTAATATCTTGTAAGGACAGCTAATGGAAGGTGGATGGTGTTAAGCTAGCACGAAAAATGCCAAAACCGAAACAAGTTGACAGGTGAATAACCAATCAACGAAGTTGATCATAAGCAGTTTTGGGTCCTGACTGGAGTAATCGTCAAGAATTTAATATCATCAGTTAAATGTGAAACGGATGAAATGAAAACGGAGTTCACCATGAGATACTTACTGGTCTCAGAAAATCAACATTATCAACTTCCAGAAAGGATGGCATCATGCCTGCAAAAGTATAAGCTGTTGAAAAGGCCAACTCAAATGCACGGTGCATCAGAAATCCTCCGAAAATACGACCATGAATGTTCCTTTGCTGCGGCTGACAAATTAAAGAGTTCTCAAGGCATGTATCTTTGAGAAGAATGCTGTCTCTGTCTGCCAAGGCTGGCATGTCACAGAAGATTCGACCCTCAGCAAGTAATGCTTCAAGTCTATTCGCCTCTCCATTCTCAATCTCCCTTTTTTCATCTCTAAACTTCCTTTTTCTCAGTTTATTTCTCGCTTCTGCTGCTTCATAGAGTGACTTCTCTCTTTCTGTTTCCGGAATCAGCCGATTCACTGGAGCAGCTTTGCCCGTCTTGTAGTCACGGGCCACAAAAATGAAGTTGGCAGTCAGAGCAACTGAATCAGCAGCATCAGCTGTCTCTATGAAAGGAACAGGTTTTTTAGTCAAATGTGGATATGGAAATAGCAGAGGAGCATGAATTTTCACATGCTAATTAGTTTTTTAAAGTTTATACGATTAGGAGAAAAGAGATACAAGAGACAGAGCAGTTATCAAGATACAATTCAGAGTATAAAGAACTGCTGCACAAACATAACTTGTATTAAAAGCCAAGTCATATATTTACACTCCAAATTACGCCTAAAGCACACATTTGAGACTCCAAAGTCTTATTTTCATGTTCTTTTCACGTTCTGTTTTGGTTGGACGAGAGGTTCTGAATTTGGATAAAAAGAGTGTCAACATAACCTATGGAGTTACTTCAGGCCAATTCTGGTATTGAATTCAGAGAAAGTACCAATAGCAGGCTGAGTGACGTCAAGTTGAATCTCAATAGACGACCGGCCAACCCAAGTAACAGCACCAGCTATTTTCAGATCGGCATCAACACGGACGGGCTTCTTCAGCACCATTTTGTCAACGGAAGCAGTCACCAGATAGAGCGGTCGAGTAGTGCTATCATCATCTGAACAGTGCTAATATGCAACGAAGAAAAGAGAGCTTACCATTACAAAATAACAACAGTTCAACTAATATCTTCAAATCCTCAAAGCTGGCTACCCGTGTAACAAGGTAGTCACTGAATAATCATAAATGTGCAAGGACACAAGAAAATCCCCACAAGCACTATTCATATACTCCTAACACTGAAACAGCGGATTATTTGATTGCAACAGGAATTTGATACAAAACAAGCTATATATATATAAGCACATATAAACAACATATTATTGTTGGAGTACAGAGTTGGACCCAAAGTTACATAATTCGCCCCAGCATTTGCCTATCTTTTCGGCATACTTTTATAGCCAGCCTGGTTATATATTCAGACAGTAGCCATCATTGTAATTGCATAAAAATTCTATCCAAATACTTAGCCAACCATGGTCATAGAAGTAATTCTCATCTAAACCACGTACATTCTACATCTTTTAATGCTTCATTCTTTTTCTTATTTTTTCACACGTATAACAATCTATCTTGAATTTTTCCTAACATATGTTTCAATCACCAAATATAAAAGTACCTGAAACAGATCAATCTAAAGCTAAACCAGAGAAAGCAGAGACGGAACATAACTCCCAAGAATCTAAAATCAAACATACTAACAGAAAAAAGGAAAAACTCCCTTGAAAAAGATTGTACCTTCACTGAAATGGTGCCAGCCAGAGCATCAAGATCCTCAAGCAATTTCCCAATTCTGACCTCATTCCAAGCATCCCTATACTGCTCCCTCAGTATGTAATCAGTGGAGAAGTTGTACAAAATGGTCATTCTGCTTTGAGATGGGGTCTTTTGAAGCAACTCAGTCTGAGGGGGAGCATCAAGTGGGGGGTCAAGAAGCCTCTCAAATATGCTGGACTTTGTCTCCCAAAGGGCAATTGTCATTGGGGAATGGTACATTCCAGGCCACAAACTGAGGGGCTTCCTTGTTGAATCACTCTTCTTGGAAGAGCTCTCAAATGGGGAAGTGAGAGTGGAGAATATGGGAATGGGACTGGAGGGAGAGGTGTTGGACTCCATTGGAGTTGAAATTCTTGAAATGGGTTCTTGTTGGTGGAAAGGTAATATCAATTCTTCATCAAGATTTCACTGTAAAATTGGTCTTTGTTGGGAATAATAAATGAAGTCGGTTGGTATAACAGAGTCTTAGTACAGCTATTTTGAGGGGTTAATTATGAACTGATGAGAGCCCTTCTGGCTTCTGCCTGTGTGGCTGCGATTTGAGATTTGAGATAGAGCTGACCAAAAAGGTTGGAGGTTGAGGAAGCGCCATTGTCACCAATGACTTAAACTTGGAATTATTACTTTACTTTATTCTGTTTTTTTTTTTATTATTTCAAGAAGTCCAACGTTGAACATGATTTTGTCTTTTTCTAATAATCCACGAGGTTTTGTGTTTATTTTATGCAATATGTACGTATTATAATAAAGGGATAATTCCTTTCATAAAATTTGGCGTTATTATATATAAAATTTATAATTTAAAAAATTATATTTAGCATCTTTGAAATTTATTTTCATCTAACAAATAAGTCTATATGTTAGTCAAAATTCACCGAATTTGCTGATATTAACAAGAAAATCAGGAGAAAAAAATTATATTTACTCTCGATTGACTTATTACATGTCAAAATAAAAATTTACAATAAAAAATTACCCTCATATTTACTCACGTATTAATGTATGTAAGGAAGAGAGGAAATATCAATTTTCATGCAATTTCTTATTAATGTCAACAAATTCAGTTAATACTAAGGGGGGACTTATTTATTAGACGGAAGCAAACATGACTAATGTTGTCACAATGGTTAAAAATTATTATGATTTAATGGCTTACAGAAATATATATTCTAAGTCTTTTGAACCTTTGAAGTTGGAAGATTATTACTCGAAATTTGAGTTGGTCCACGACACTACTAATAGTATCTCTACATATTCTAGTCAAAACCAAACATTACGTACTCAAATAAGATGAATCGGTCGCAAACTATCAAATATGTTTGGGTATTGTAATTTTATATCGAGTGTATTCGGCCAAAATGAGCAGTCATTGCTGGCACACATTTTATGATAAGTTTGATTGACTTATAAAACCCAATATCTTAAATTTCTAGTAGGTTGTCATTTCAAAGACAAACTCGTAAGGTTCCAATCAAAATGAACAATATTTCACGCAACGATACATCGACCACATTACACATTGCATTATTCGTCCTCGTCTGTCGAGACAAATCCATGCGCCCATCCGAACCCCTTGCCTAAAGAGCAGATGGTGTTGTTACGGATCCCACGTCAATTACAAATGTGCTCGGGCCAAGCCCCCATCTGAGAGGCTGACATATTAGCACTCGTTCAATATTAATTGCAATGAGGAGTTTAAGTGACTTATAAGTTCAAAATCAACCGCAAAGCTCCAGCCAAAGCAATCAATACATTCGACTAACAGGAACATACATATATAAGATGTACATAGTCAAATGTATGTAGAGCATAAGGTAAATAGTAGAAGTAGTAGGCAGAGACAAAAGCTGTCTTATATATCAAGAAATCAAACATAACTATACAGGTGAGCAGTGTCTAACTTACCTGGTAAAGTAGTAGTTCTTGTGCATGAAACCACTGATCTAATATGAGAAACAAAAATCATTAAATACCAACAACATATAATTACAATGCTCGATTATTGTTCTGCCCGGTATTAAATCTCACTTCGATGATTCTTCTTGTTTCTTTTTTTTCTGTTTTTTGTTGAATATATCTCCTACGCATCTCGAGCAACGATGAGTTCCACCAGTTGATCAGCATCCTCTGTATCTGATATAACCAAAACATCGTCTTCTGTCGTGAATTCATACCGTTGCCCGATAGCTCTGAGAAGCTGGTACAGTTCAAACATGGAAGGCCTCTCTTTCGGACCTGGCAGCACACACCTACAAGCAATTTTGAGAAACTGGAAAAGCTCGCTGTCGAAACCTTTCCCGACCAAGGATGCGTCTATTGCATCTTGAAGTGTAGAGGTGCTAGAGAGCTGTGAAACCCACTCGACTAGATTTCCCTTGAAGCTTTCTGGAGCTTTAGCCACATAGGTTGGTTTCTCCCCCGTTACCAACTCCAGAAGCACAACTCCGAAACTATAGACGTCCCCCTTTGGGGTGGCTACCAGAGTTCTCATATATTCCGGAGCAACATAACCCAAATCCCCAAACTCGCCATTTACAAAAGTACTCAAATGCGTGTCGACAGGATTCATGAGCCTAGCTAGCCCAAAATCGGATATTTTGGGTTCATAGTCACCGTCCAACAAAATGCAGTTCGAACTAATGTTTCGGTGGATAATACGTGGATTGCAGCTGTGGTGCAGCCATGCGAATCCTTTTGCTGCCCGAATCCCGATTTTGAGCCGCAAAGGCCAATCCATAGGTTTTGCACTGTCTTTCACGTTGTGCAGCTTATCGTGCAGGGTACCGTTTGGCATGTGCTGATAGACTAAGAGTCTTTCCTTCGTCGTCATACAAAAACCAAGAAGCGGAACCAAGTTGCGGTGTTTTACGCTACCTAAAGTAGCCATCTCTGATATGAATTCTTTCTCAGAGTGTTGAGTGTCTTGTAATCTCTTCACCATAAGTGACGTTCCGTCTTCAAGAACTGCCTTGTAGATTGTCCCAGTTCTTCCAGTCCCAACTATATTCTCTTTGCTGAAGCTATTAGTGGCCTTCATGAGATCATTCAGGTTCATCTTGGAAACTGATTTCTCAAACATTGAAAGCTGAAAAGCAGAATATACAACTCTTTGTGAGCATCCGTAGAAAAAAAATGCGTGCATAAGATGGTGATAAAGAGAAGGTTATGGAAACACATTTTCACAGAAATCACACATTGTGACATGAAATTGTGAAAGTGTACTTATAGTATGTTAGACACAAAAACTATCGGAGAAATAAAGTGTATCTTGCCTTAATGCGTTTGGCGCCCTTTATATTCTTCGCCCATTTGTTGCCCAGAGGATCATCTTCTCTCTTCTTCCTAGACCTCTTACGTAAAAAGAAGATAATACCAATGATGATACCCAAAGCTCCAAGAACCGACCCACCAACACCTCCTCCAAGAATTGCTGGGGTATGGTTTTTCGTTGAAGGGCCTTGACAAGGAGGCAGAGGATCACCGCATAATCCTGGGTTATTTGCATAGCTTTCTGCTGGAATAGTAGCATTTATAAAACGGGGAACTGGCCCCGTCAGTTGGTTTCTTGTCACGGAAAATATCTTGAGTCGGCCAAGTAGACCAATCTGCGGAGGGATTTGACCCGTCAACTGGTTGTTGTCAAGTTTAAGGATGTTCAAGTAAGAGCAATTTGCAAGATCCACAGGGATCTCTCCGGAAAACCGATTGGACGAGAGATCAAGGCTAGTGACAAAACCGATCAACTTTGAGATATTACTTGGGATGTTTCCACGAATACTGTTGCTAGAAAGATCAAATCCTGTCAAGGATGAACAACTGGAAACGCCAAGTGGAAACTCGCCCCTAAGTCCCATGTCCCCCAGTCGGATATTTATGACCTTGTTCTCATTCGGATGCCAACATTCAACCCCAGTAAACTTGCAGATATACCCTTCAGTAGTATTATCAAAATTCCATGATGACAAGTAATTGAACGGGTCTTCCAAAGAAATTTTTATAGCTCTTAAGCAGTCAATATCAGTTTGAGCAGCATGGCCGAAAGATTCAATCACGAGCAACCAAATAAAGATACTAACAAGAGCAGGCAGTGCTCTGAAACCCAATAGCACGCTCATAACTACAGCAATCATAAACCAGAAAGACCCAAGAATATGAAACCAACTCAAGATTGCTGGCACACAAAAAGCCTCATAATTCACTTCCTGAAACAAAAACCAAAATCAGACCGCCTCCAAGAAAAGTACCATGTCGGACTACATATCAAAAGGATCATTTGACGGCATAAATGAAACATTACTAGAACACATATTTGCACATATTTCAGTTAATCCACTTAGAAAAAGACAGCAGAAGCAATAAATTCTACAAAACTATGAGACTAAAACCCTGACAACAAACAGCAATTTTACATAAAAGAAACAAGGTGATATCAAGAAAGTGAGCAAGATAGCAACAAATACTCAGGGTTCTATTTCACCATTAGGAGAAATCCTACATGGAAGAAAAGAAAAGCTATGTACAAATGACCATGAGAGGGTACAAACAGAAACTCCAACAACACCAAAAGAAGACAAAATAAAATTCACAAAGATCTACAAACACTAACATGAACAAACAAACAAACAGAAACCTCAAATTTCTGCCCAGGGAAAGAATATAAAAAACCCACAAGAAATAACTCAATCTTGACACAAAATTCACACACCTAAATGACCAAAAATGCGAACTTTGAAAGAAACCCACCTCGAATACCACAGAATAATAATTAAAAAACAAACGGGTTTTACCAAATCAGAAACCCCTCAACTTCAACCTCCTCCAACAAACAACCAAATACAAACCACAAGGAAGAGAACCAATTATTGATGAAAATTACTAAAACACAGCAGCACAAATCATCCAGAAAACTAAATAAGATTATACACAGACACACACACACACATATATACCCAGATAGAAAACTATCCAAGAAAAGACTGCAAGAACAGGAAAAAATTGCCGAGGAAGTGTGAAAGTTTGGATCTTTGATGCTCAGCGGCGACCTGGGAGTGGACTGGGATTATGAGATATCACTTTAAAAACTCTCTTGTAATTACTACTACCACTTTACATTTCTGTTACTGCTGAATTTCGGGTCAAAGACGGGGAGGCCAGTCTCTCATCATGTCCTTTTCTTCAATTTCTTTTCTTGATTTCTGCTTTTCTTTTTTTTTTAATCTTTACCCAGTGGGTGGAGCTGAAGACTGGACAATGGAGAGAGAAGGCTGCAAGAAATTAGACTTTAAAGACCAACTACAATTCGGCAATTCGCAACGACTATAACTCTACAAGAGCTTGACTTTGTTTTTATTTTTATTTCTTTTCTTTTTGATTGATGAATTAAAAGCGTGTTGAGGTCATGTTCTTGACCATGGACCATTTTCCACTTGTTCGTTCTTCAGAGTTTTCACACTCTCACTTCACATTGGGATTTCATTTTCTTCTTTTTCTTTTTTCTTTCTTATATGTATGAATTGCATATGAAATTATTAAATAATATAAATCTTGTCATGTAGATAAATCTAATTTCGAATTAAATCAATAAAAATTGCAAAAAATAATACCTCTTACACAAGGTAAATGCTCGAGGATCGACTCTAGAGGAGAAAATTTGTTAAAGTAATAGTATAGTAACAACGTATATAACTTCGTTTTGAGTTAGTGGGGATTAAAAATGGCAGCGGTGCATACATGAAGTTATGGGTTCGAGGGCTGACCCCCAAACGAAAAAAGAATATAGTAAAATTAATTTTACAATAATTAACAAATTTAATATAGTAACTGTGGATTTAACTTCACTGAATTGGTAGGAAATTTAACATTTTATTTTTATATTTTTATTTGCTATATTATTGATATTATTTTTATAATATATGAAAATATAAATTAAGTTTCAATGATTAATTAATAAGAAAATATTTCTTTTTTTTGCAATCATAACTTTACATATTGTGTGTCACTGAACAATGATGTTACATAGTGAAAGCATTATTTAATTAGACATTAACTTTTTTTCTATTGGTATTCAATATTTTATTTTAATAATATAAATGATAATTTGTAAAAAAAAAATATACTAATTAAAAAAATTATTTTTTTATAGTAACAAATGGTAAGTCAAATATCTTTTATATAATAAAAAATCAAATACAAAATTGTATAT
>NC_026153.1:3866727-3905527 GCF_000512975.1 Sesamum indicum
TGTCTTAGAAGTACTTCTTTCCTAAGCACTGCCCCAGTTATTTTTATCTGCTTTTCACTTTTTTTACAATACTATCAATTATGACGGTGTTGTAATTTTTAATTTTTTTTCTACGATAATCACTTCTCAAAATATAGAAATTTCGGCAAACAAATTCTAGCCTTTGGATTGAAAATTTTGGGCCAATATAAGCTTGGATCTTTGGATGGTTGTAGACCTTTTTTGGGCTTAGAATTGTAGATGCACTGAGATTTCCAAGCCCATTTAAGATTAAGCCCAACTTCATCAAGGTTGTGATTCAGCTAATATTATACAATCTGGATATGGATCCGGGCCGGGTTGCAATTAAATGTCAAATACTCCATTTATTCTATAAATGATATTATGTCATCTTTTATTTAAATATAGTTTTTGAATTTTTAATTATATTTAATAATAAATAAAATAAAAATTCCTTTTAATATATATTATTCATCATAAAAAGACAACAATAAGGTAGCTATTAGAATTTATTTATTTTTAAATGAAACATTTTCTATTATTGATATTAATTTTAATTATTTTTTGTTGTTTGTATTAATTTTATTTTTTGAAGAGCACTTTTGAAAAATAAATTGTATTGTTTCATAAACAAAAAAAATTAAAAAAAAAAGTAGGATAGAAAATAGGTCATGATTTATTTGAATTTGAGGTTGCAATTTTGTTTTGTGTTAAATTTAAAATTATGCTTCAAATTTAATATAATTATTAAATGGATAAAATTTGAAAAAAAATTAATTCAGCTAAATATGAAAAAAATGGAAGCAGCTTGATATTTTACATTTTGATGTATTATTTTTAGCAAGTCGAGTTCAAATAATTTGATAGATGCTACATATACATAAGTATTAAAAGAATTTTTTTTATTTTTTAAGTATTAAAAGAAATTTATTTATTATGCAATTCTATTTTTTAAAAGTAAATAAATAAATAAATTATGAAAGAAAAGGACAAAATAAAGAAAAGGAAAAAGAAAAACGGGAAATAGCAATTTTGAGAGTGGAGGAATGAAAAAGCAAAGGTAATAGGGGGAGTGCATGTGGTGTCAGCGGGTAGCTGTCGGAATCAGGCTGTCATAAATAGAACCTCTTATTCCTCCCACACACTTTCCTCTTTCCCAAACATTCTCTCTCTCTCTCTCTAGGGATTCGCCAACCTCACAACAAACCCTCGCTTCCCAAGCAGGATGGTTTGAGTTTTCATTTACCCGCCGCGATTCGCCGCCGTTCAATTGTGTTCCGCCGCCAGTCGCTTTTCTGATCCGGTAAATTCTGCTCTTCATTTGTACTCCTTTTTTGTTTACCAACTCCGTCGGGGCTTGCAGATCAAGTCTCGTTTTTGTAACAGTCTCAGCTTCGTTCTGCTTTTTTCTTTTCTTTTCTTTTTTTTTTCCTGTGAATGCTTTTGGTTTCGAGAATTCAGCACTTGAGCTGCTGTTTTCGGCTGCATTTGTCGGTTTGACTTGATACTTTTTATTTTTTCTTGTTTGGTTGTGGTGAATTTTTGTTTTGCGGCGTGAAGTTTGTTGATCTGAGTCTCAGTCTCCCAGTTGACGCACTTCTGGGTGAATTATGCGATTTTTCGGTTTTTACTTTCCTTTATTAGAAACGAATTTTCACTTATTTCTTTTTAGAATATTATTTTTTCTTTTAAGGGCTCCCTGGTGCCTTCGCTTTTGGAAGTGTTATATTACCTTCTGAAATTTTGTTGGTGACCCGAGATTTTTCAAAGAATTTGACTTGAATTGTGTTTTTTGACTTACTTAATGAATCTTGTATTTTATTTTATCTTGAACTGCAGCAACCATTAAGATGGTTTTCTTAGATTACACTCTCACTGTTCGTTGTTTGTTTGTTTCTCTTGTAAGTCAACTCATGTTAGCATGCTTCTATCAAGACTCTTTATCTCTACAACCATTTTGCTTGTGGAAGCAGCAACCAGCGATAGCTGAAAATAAGCAGCAACCGACAATAGCTGAAAAACAAATCAATAAATAAAAAAATAAAAAAGAGACCCAATTAAAGTTAAAAGCCAATTACCTGAAAGTGTAATCTTGAATTTATATGGTTGTATTTGTTCAAGTAGTTCTTCAACTGCAAGCCTGCAAATGAAGGTGTGTCAATCATTATAATTTCAAGGTAATTATTGTTATAATGGTTGAAGCTGTAATTGAACCAAGTATAAAGATTTGGTTCTGTTGGGCGACATATACTATCAAAAGAGCAGATGATGTGGGTCAGAAATAATAAGGTCTATATAGTAGAAGAAGATGGCTTTGTTTATTTCAAGAAAAATGTAAAACTCGATTATTGCAATATATTATCTGGCTTTCTGTCCTCTCCTCTATCTTCATCAATTCTAATTTGTAATTACGTAAGAGAAATCAATTTTCTGATATTATATTCTCCTCTCTGCCTATCACTGCAATAAATAACTATTAATCCTTATCTAAAAAATTGAGGTTCTGATATGACTTTCTTCCAACTTCCAGACCCAGCTGCACTTGTTTTGTACTGGAATTTTCATCTAGTTCTTGATCATGTCATTGTTTAATTTCTTAGACGAACTGAAGTTTGCTTATGTTCATCCAGGATTTCTATGTCATGGAGGACAACATATCAGCTGCCACCTTAATGGACTCGACTGCCTCTAAGATACAACAACTTCAGAAAGCATTTGCTGAACTTGAAAGTCATCGAGCCGTTACACTCAATCTGAAATGGAAACAGCTTGAAGAGCATTTTCATGGGCTTCAAAAATCTTTGAAGAGACGTTTCACCGAACTAGAAGAACAAGAAAAGGAGTTTGAAACCAAAATAGTTGAATCCAGAGAGATGTTGGAGAAGCGTAAAGCAGCGGTTGTGGCTAAGGAGCAAACCTCACTTGAGAGGCTTCAAGAGAAGCGAGATGCTGCTGTCTCGGCCATTTTGACTGCTATGGAGAAGCACGAGAAGCCATTTTCTGTTGATTTAGGTGTCAGTAAAAGTGAGAACCAAGTTGAAGCACCATTTCTGTCCGAAAAAACCCCTGATGCATTAGTTGATGTGGTTATCAAAAAGCCTGTTGAAAATATGAATGTTCAGGTGAAGTCTTATCCAGAGCTGGTAAAATTGTGCCAAGAGATGAATACTGAGGGACTGCATAAATTTATATCAGACAACCGCAAGGACCTTGTTACTTTGAGGGAGGAAATTCCCATTGCTTTAAAGGCTGCATCTGATCCTGCCTCTCTGGTTCTAGACTCACTTAAGGGTTTCTATGCCACAGATATGCCAAATTCAGATGCTAGAAAAGACTCAAATCTATTAGGCCTCCGTCGGACCTGTATCATGCTGATGGAGTGCCTTAGTGGTTTATGCCTAAATCTGCACGTGGACTCTATTTCTGATATTATCTCAGAAAATGCTAGGGAGCGAGCAAAGGCTATTGCTGAAGAATGGAAACCGAAGTTAGATTATCTTGATGTTGATGCCAGCAACGGAAATTCCTTAGAGGCTCATGCTTTCCTACAACTTCTGGCTACTTTTGGCATTAATTCAGATTTTGATCAGGAGTGCTTGTCTAAATTGATACCCATGGTTTCTCGCCGTCGACAAACAGCTGAATTATGCCGTTATCTTGGCTTATCAGACAAAATGCCAGGTTGGTACTAACCAAGTTAATTTAAGGTTTAAATGCTTTCTCCCACTATTAAGTGATTGCAATAACTTCCTATGGAGAGTGCAGCATGTGAATGTATATGACCGCTGTTGCAATGTTGCATGTATGAACAATCATGTTTTTGCTCTTTCCTTTCTTTTAGAGTGTGAGATGTACAATCAAACCAGAAACTTTATCTAGAGTGTTAGACATCAGAATAAGAAAGACCAGTTGTAAAACTATTTTTGCTGCTAAGGCTACTTTTACGGTATAAAGCATTCGGTATACTATATTATGCAAACATTTGATTTCATGTTTTGTGTGTTTTAGAAACACGATGATGTGCCTCAAGAGGTGATGTGTCTTCTACTTCCCGTTTGCTAAATAGATAAATTGTGGAGAAATAGATAACTCTTTTAGTTGTGGTCAAATTATCACATAAGTATGAAGTGACTGCTAGGTTTCTCATGTCATTATGCCTTGTACATTGTGTTAAATTTGGGTTTTGCACATCGGTTGCCATAAGTGTCGCTTTTGGCTGTTAAACAATTTGCTAAAGCTCCTGTTTTGACTTACTGTGTTTTCTTGTGGGTTCGCTTCAGTTGTGCTATTACCCTCATGTCTTATTAAAAAATGTTACAGTACTTTGCCTAAGAAGATGCGTAAGGTGGGGGATGACTTCCTCTATAGTTTTTAGGATGAACTGGCTCATATTTTCTATTGAAGTAGCCCTATCTTGTCATCTCACTGATTTTGTATATTTGTGAGCCGAATAATTGTTGGATCTAAACCACTTGGAAATTATCCTAAATTTTACTTTACAATGCATGTAAAGTAAATTAAGAAGATTTCTCTATCCATTACTTTTTTCTCATGTCTTTCAGGTGTGATTGATGTGTTGGTAAAGAGTGGAAGACAGATTGATGCTGTTAATTTAGCTTTTGCATTTGAGCTTACTGATCAGTTTTCACCTATTTCATTGCTGAAATCCTACTTGTCTGAGGCCAAAAAAGTGCAATCAGCTGCCAAACCTGGAAATACATCTCCTGCTGCCTCTGCACAGGTCTGTTTCTTATGCCTTGGTCTCCCGAATTTGCTGGTGAATTAATCTGATACCTGTAAAAAATGCTTTTGACCACTCATCAGGTTGTAAAGCATAACAAATGTAAACTGGAATAACAACTTTCTGATATGCATTATGGAAATCTGAAAAATCAAATTCTGTTTGACAAAATATACTCTCTTGAGCTTGCAAAAAATAAAATCCTGGTGCGTTTCTGCTATTCCTGTTTGGTTTCTGGCATAAATGAAATCTGCTTGGAGTTCTATATCTTTCCACTTGAAGAATTTATTTTCTCTTCCATTCCAGAGTGATGTGAACGAGAAAGAGCTGACCGCACTTAAAGCTGTGATTAAGTGCATTGAAGATCATAAGCTGGAGGAGCAGTTCCCCGTGGACCCACTCCAGAAACAGGTTCTTGAAATCGAGAAAGCAAAGGCAGACAAGAAACGAGCAACAGAGGTTGCGAAACCACAGTCCAAAAGACCCCGTGCTAACAGTGCTGCACATGCACCTCGAGTTGCAAACCTAGCCACCGACAAGAACTTCTATGGTAGAACGACGACTGAAAGGTACCCTCAATATGTTTATGAGAGGCCATATGCTTATGTCGGCCCAGCTGACCACCATGTTCCATCGTACGTCGGCCCTGCAACTTATAACTTCTCTCCAAATCATGGAAACTTCTTCGGAAATGCCTACCCGTACCAGACTGCCTACCTGCACTAATCAGTAGAGAACGCTGAGACTGATCATGATCTGTTAACTACTAGTGTTGACCGACTCTTTCCAGTTTGTTCGACGTTCAACTTATCAGCAAATCTAATATTTGAACAAAAAAACGTTGTTAATTTCTAGTCTGTTGTAAAAGCTAATATCAACTGTCTTCTAATAGATGCACTGTTTCTAATGTTTATAATGTTGCGTTAGAGTTCTTGTCTTAGTTTCTCCTTCCTATGCTGTTCGATCTATTTTCTTTAGTTAAATTATATTAACAACTTGGTTAAATTACACAAACATTCACTATTTTTTATAAAATTATAGTAATACACCTGAGGGGTGAAAGTAAATTCAGGAATGTTTGTCTAAGTTATGTCTTTAAATAGGGATGTAGTTGTAATTACATTTATAATTAAAGGGGTTGTAGTAATTTTACAAATGATAGTGAGTGTTTGTGAATTTTGCTCTTTATGAATGTAATTTGTCATTTTTTTATTAATTAAAAAGACAGAAAGTGTGAGTGACTTCGATTTCAAGCACCACATTATTATAGGTTGCATATACGATTATTTATAAAATTAGGGTAAGTTGCATCGATATTCACGAGTTTCGATCTAATCGCAAAATAATCTTGTAAATTTACTTGTCTCGATATAATGTATTTTATGAAGTGTTTGTGTGAGTTTCTTTCTCGATGAGGTGTTTAAATTATATTTTCAATTTTAAGGGCTGCATTATAATTTTATAAATAATAGTGATTATTTGTATAATTAGATCTAGTTTTAAAGGGTGTTCAAGTAATTTATGCTATCAATTGTTCACAATACAATACTTAAAGTAAGGTTCATCATATAAAAATATCTTTTTAAATTTATTTTGATGAGCATGTTGTAATTTAGTGTTAGTTTACGTAGCTGTGCCATTTACAAAAGTATAGGGATTAATGTGAAACTTTTCAAAACAAAAGGGACTAAAGTGCTATTTTTACCTAAATCAACCGTGTGGGATTTCCAGTAGGAGAAAATCCAAAATCTCCCTCGTTTCATGAATATTTCTTTCCTCTTTCAGAATCAATTGTGGAATCTTTTGTTATTAGCTTCGTCTAATGGTGGTATCTAGGGATGGAACCCTTTCTTCCACCGAATTCTACGTTGCCGCTTCTGCTTTTTCTGAGCAATGGAGGAAATTCAACTCCGCTCTTCGTCAGTGGTCGTGGGTTCCTTCTCCGAAACGGCCCTGGATTTCGCATAACCAAGTGAATTATATGGTATCAGCTGATTTTGTGATAATCTGATGCTTTGTTGTTCTGATCCTTTCTTTCTTTCTTTCTTTTTTTTTAAGGAAGAAGGGTATTTATCTGTGGAGAATGTGATTCTTCCCGAGTTAAATGAGGTGGGTTTTTTGTTTTTCTTGATGGGTTTGTCATTTGTGTTTGCTGAAAAGAATGGATTATTTTCCTGCCGTTTCTGAGCCCATATTTAATTTATTTATGTTTTTAATTGTAGGAAGGTCATAGAGATGGGGATCTGATAGAGAAAGAAGAATGCGGTTGTGCAGAGGAAGATGAGTTCATCGATGCTGCTGTTTTAGTATGTTTTCTCTTATCTTTGTTCAGCACAAAGTGAGAATTATGAAATCAAATTGAGTTACAAAACCTTGAAGTAGAACTCACTCTGTTTAGTTGGAAAGCAATGCATGAAAGATCTTTGATTCATAAATTAGGGAATAGGTTAAAATATTCTTTGGTTTGCACGAATAGAATGCTAAAATGATAAATTCTGGAAAAATTAAGACTTTTGAAGCAACTCCATAAATTTTGAGAAGATATTGGTGTGCAATGAACTCAATAACTGTGACGATCATTTCAAAGAGACCTTGTAATTAGAATGTACTCTTCTTCAGTTTATTGTTGTAAATTAGAATATATCAATAAAATTTACTTGTGTGCTTGTCTTCTTTACTTCATACTTCCTTTTTTCATCTTCTCTGGAAATAAACATCTCTTGTGATATGCATGCTAAGTTTTCTTGAATACAATTGTTGCATTATTATATCCTCACACAGTTTTGTTTGCAAAATGATATGGTTCGGTGAAATAGTCTTAGATGCTTTAGGGCAAGGGAATTAACTTATTCCTTGCCTTGTCTCTTTTGCTGCTAGATTCAAAATGACGATGCCGGAGCGCGCCAGTATGATTTCCATGTTGTTTACAGTGCTTGTTATAGGGTTCCAGTGCTATATTTTCGTGCTTACTGCAGTGGTAAGTTAATTTTTGTTCTTTGCTTACTAGAAACAAGTGTAAGTTCCAATGATTGTGAGCCAAATTTCTCGTGTGCAAATACTATGTGCGCGAATTTTAACAGGTTGCTATTGGGTCTCTTTCTCCATAGCTGTGTTAATGCAAGTGTGTTACTTTGTATGTTGCATCAACGAGCTTATATTACTTATTTATGGGTAGTCGTGTAGATGTGTGTATTTATTGTGAAACTATTGACATAAATCAGGTTCATTTCACTTTATAATAGTAAGAAGCATCATACTATTTTATCTTAATAGCATAATACCAATATGGGTGTTGGTGATGCAATTCTCAGAAGAAAAAAAAGAAAAGAGGAGAGTTCCGTACTTACAAATGGAGTGAAATTTTAGTGCAGCTACCATATGGCATATGTTATTACTCCTGGGACGTTGAAGATTTGCTTTTAGCTTGCTGACATTCAGATAAAGTTGATTTTATCAATTTGTGGGCTTTATCAATTAATTGTTGCAAGTCTGCAGACGGGCAGCCTCTGCTGTTAGATGACATCAAAAAGGACTTGCCGCTTAACTCTGTAGAACAACTAACTAGATCCCGGTGGCTGTTTATAACTCAGGAGGTAAAAATATCTTCTTGCCTCAATCTCTTGATCTGTGTAATTTGGAGATCTATATCCCTAAGTCTCCAATTTGTTCCACAAAATATGGGGGAAAATAAATCAATCTCTCAGCATTGTAAAAGATCTCCCCCCGCGTCCCCAAATACTATATATATATATATATGTGTGTGATATAGACATTTGTGAATATCAACTGTAGGAGCACCCGCAGCTGAACCGACCATGGTACACTCTGCATCCTTGTGGGACAAGTGAATGGATGAAGCTGCTCCAACATAACGACGATTCAGCAGCTCAAGGTGAGGGGATACCTGTGGACAAATACCTCATCTCATGGTTCTCAGTAGTCGGGCAGGTGTTTGGTCTGAGAATCCCTCTTGAGATGCTGAATCTTGGTGGTACACAGTGATGTTCCACAGTTTGCTGAAATAGGTTATTGAATGAAGTCTTGTATGTATGCTATCCCTCATGAAGTTCTTGGAATCACTAGTTTTTTTGTACAGTCTTGTTCATCCACGATCATTGAATTTGAAAAAAAAATCTAATCAATCTGAGCATACATCTACCATTGTTGCTGAACAGAGGTTGCTGACAGAGTTGCTTAGAAACGCTTCAAGAGTTCACCTTGTCTACACTTCTTTTAGTACTTGCACGTTTTCTTACTTTAGTTGCTTTTGTGTAAAGTCGTGTTTGCACACAATTATGGCTTCAATTTCTTTTTCCTTCACAGAAATAATCTCACCTTTATCTACCTCGACCACAATAAAACAAAGTATATATAGTAAGAAAAATTAAATTAACTATATAAATAAAAGATATGTCAAAATTAATCATTATTATCATATACATATTTATTTTCATTTTGGAAAAGAAAAAGGGAGTAAGTAAGAGGATACGGACCAATATTTTGTAAATGGATCCAAACCCGCCTAAAGGATTTTGCATGGGCTTCATTGTGCCAAATGAGTTGCTTCATGCAAGTCGCTGCACCTCCATCTCATCTCCCGCCAAATTCAAGTTCTAACTCAAACCACCATAATTCCAAATCGCAGTACCGCAAGCACACGATTTCCCTTTTGCAGAAATGCAGAAATGCTAACCAAATTGCTCCAATTCACGCAAATGTCGTTAAAAATGGCCAAGAACACGACTATTTCATTGTGTTTGAGCTTCTTCGCGTTTGCTCCAAATGCGACGCCATTGATTATGCTCTCAAGATTTTCCAAAAAATCCAGGATCCTAATGTCTACCACTATACCGCGTTGATTGATGGGCTTGTGTTATCTGGGTCGTATTATCATGGTATCAGGATGTATGTACATATGATTGGAAATTTTGTATACCCAGATAATTTTGTTATTAATTCGGTGTTAAAGGCGTGTGGGCTTGAACTGGATTTGAGAATGGGTGAACAAATACATGCTCAGGGTTTGAAACTTGGGTTGTGTTCAAATCGGCAGGTTAAGTTAAAGTTGATTGAATTATATGGAAAATCTGGAGAATTTGAGGATATGAAAAGGATGTTCGATGAAATGCCGGAAAGAGATGTTGTGGCAATGACAGTGATGATGTCCTCTTACTTTGAACATGAGTTGGCTGAAAGGGCTTGTGGTATTTTTGATTTGGTGAAGGCTAAGGATACAGTATGTTGGACAGCAATGATTGATGGGCTTGTAAGGAATGGAGAAATGAGCAAGGCATTAGAGTATTTTAGGCAGATGCAGAGGGAAGGTGTTAGAGCTAATGAATTTACCATTGTCTGCGTGTTATCTGCTTGTGCACAGTTGGGAGCATTGGAGCTTGGTAAATGGGTTCATTCCTATGTGGAGAAGTATGATATCGAGGTTAATCATTTTGTTGGCTCGGCTTTGATTAATATGTATTCAAGGTGTGGGAGTATTGAAGAAGCTGGGGAAGTTTTTGAGGGAATGAAAGAGAGAGAAGCGAGTACTTATAATTCCATGATTGTGGGGTTTGCGCTGAATGGGAAAAGCACACAGGCACTTGAAATGTTCCAAAGAATGATAAATGATGGAACAAAGCCAACCAACATTACTTTCGTTGGTGTTCTCAATGCATGTAGCCATGGAGGTTTGGTGGACTTTGGATTTGAGATTTTTGAAAGAATGCAAATTGACTATTCTGTAGAGCCACAGATTGAGCACTATGGATGCATAGTTGATCTTCTTGGTCGTGCCGGTCAGGTTGAAGAGGCTTATAAATTCATTCAAAATATGAAACTTACCCCAGATCATATAATATGGGGATCCCTGTTGAGTGCTTGCAAAGTTCATGAAAACTATGTTTTAGGGGAACAGGTTGCAAAAATTCTATTGAATCATGACTGTTCTGATACTGGAACTTATGTTCTGATATCTAACTTTTACTCTTCTTGTGGGAAATGGAAAGAAGCTTTACTAGTTCGGGCAAAGGTGAAGGAAAGTGGTATTCAGAAGGAACCAGGTTGCAGTTCAATTGAAGTTGGCAATGAGATTCATGAATTCCTTCTAGGAGATATCAGACATCCTCAGAAGAAAGCAATCTACAGGAAGTTGGAAGAAATGAACCAAAAACTGAGACTAGAAGGTTATTATCCACAAGTAGATGTGGTATCACAGGATCTCAAGGATCAAGAAAAAGAACAGGCTTTAGCCATACACAGTGAGAGGCTTGCAATATGCTATGGGTTAATTTCCACTGAACCACGTAGCACTTTAAGAATTGTCAAAAATCTGAGAGTCTGTGATGATTGCCACACGACGATTAAGCTCATGTCTAAGATTACTCAACGAAAAATTATAATGAGGGATAGAAATAGGTTTCACCATTTTGAAAACGGCAGTTGTTCATGTGGTGATTATTGGTAGAAGGATGTATGCATGAGCTCCTAAATGTGGTAGAAAGGTATGCTTTCACCTTTCTTGAGATTAAGATGGACAATGGGGAACTCCTGTATTTGTGTTAGTGCTTTAATTTATTTTGAGCAGCAGGATACTTAAGAATGACATTTATGGTGAAATTTGCATCACATGTGGTACGTGTTGTGCTTTCGCCATGGGTGAAGCAAATGTTGACAGGAATATAAGCTTTTGATGTGAGGGCAATGACCGATACTGGATAGGCAACGAGTTGTGTATATATATCCTCCAACTAAATTTAAATTGGTAACTAGCCAATGAAAGACAAGCTGAATATACATATTATACTGTTTTCCTTCCAGCAAATGCTTTGAAACTCCTACTTCCTCCAGATCTGAACTTCATAATTGTTGCATCTTTCTATTATTATCGCTTGACGTGTTCTTGGAGCTTATAACAGGACAGACCAAGCTGATCAAGAACTTTTAGTGTCTAGTTCTTCACACAGGAAACTCCAAAAGGGCCGCATCTGCACTCTGTTATAGCTGAGCCTCTTTTTCCTTACTCTACTAACATTGTTGCAGAGT
Organism: Sesamum indicum; assembly: GCF_000512975.1. Lineage (NCBI taxonomy): Eukaryota > Viridiplantae > Streptophyta > Magnoliopsida > Lamiales > Pedaliaceae > Sesamum > Sesamum indicum. The sequence goes on from NC_026153.1 coordinate 3,878,507, forward strand.
TAAACTTCACTTTCATTGATGGTCGTGCAATTGTTTCTCTGGATTCATGGCCAAATTGAGTGGAACTGGCTTGCTGTAGCACCTCTTTTTAGTAACTTGGTAGAGCAAAACTGCGGTTAGGAAATACATAGGAACAATGGTTAACAGCATGAGATGCAGAGAAATTGGAGAAACCTGATTGCTGTTTAAGTTGAAATACAGAGAAAACCTCTATTCCTGAGATAGATGTTAAAGATATACAAATATAGCGACACGGACACAACATGATATGGAAATGAGATTCGACAATTCTTTAAAATTTTAGGATATAATATGATTCCGAAACGATTGTTGTTATACAGTAAATACTTATGTATTATAAAGCAATTATAGCACATGAAGAACAAGTAACTGTAAAAGAATATAAAGAAAGAAAAAGTGAATAAAAAATATAATCAGAGCTTTTGTTATGTATTCTTTTTAAAATGTATGAAAAAATAATTTATTGGACTTAAGACAATATCAAGTACTTCATTGTAATGTGTTGAATAATACATCATCAATCATGTCGGAAATTATCTATTCCTATATCACATAAAATGATAGAAAAAAAAGAATGCAACAATGATATGATAAATAATAATGTGAGTAACAACTATTTTATTGAATATGAATATAGCATATACATATTTATGTATGTGTAGTCAATATCTTAGTTCTACAAACTTTCGAGAATTGCAGCATGATTGAAATTTTTCTTGAACCAAATAAGTTTGAGTGTAAGAAACTAATAAATAAATAACAAAAGCTTTCAATCTTTAAAATAAATAAAATGTTAGTATTATCCTGGAGGGGAGGATAAAGGAGAGCAACTTGTCAGCACTCTGTTTGTGCACTTGCATAGCAAAGGACAAACAAAGAAATAGAGTCATCATCGTTCTCGATCATCAGTAAGCACACTCATATACTACTTAGGATTCTTCCTCTCATTTCATTAAGTTATCTTGATCATTTCTTGTGGTTTATTGTTAATTTGAGTTAAATATGTTGTGGGTCTGAAGCAAGAATTCAGGGGAAAAAAAGAACTGAACAGCCCTTGTAGTATTAGTTGATTTCGTAGTCTTTTTGGGGATTTTTGCATCAGTTGAAGAGATTAAGATCTGTTTGGTACGATGGGTTTCAGGATTTCAGCGTGGGTGGGTTTTGTATTGGAGGGTTCTTGCTTGAGAGGTTTTGTATTTTGGCCAATTTAAATGTCTTAGTTGAAGATATGTGGAGAAAATCTAGGTGGTTGGCTGTTTAGCAAGGGAAAGTGAATTATGATTTCTTGATCATGTATGCACAATGAATATCAATTTTTTTGAGTTTTCTTGTGGAAAATGTATGTTGGCTTCTAAAGATAGGCAGTGGCATTTGATGCTCTTGAAGTTACTTGAAAATTGAAACATCGAATTCTTCTAGTTATTTGTCGTTTTACAGTGAGTGTTGCCTCATATGAGACAATGGGTTATAAAGCGAAGGAGACAGGATATATTGAGCCTTATATGGAAGTTGATGATTCAGATGTGGATAATAAGCTGATGGAAGTTGGAAGTCATATGCATGTGTGTGGTGGGGGAGAGACAACAAGTTTGTATGATGAGAAAAACTTTACGATGCAAGAATTGCATGCTAATACGGAACCATATGTTGGCATGGAGTTTGAATCTGAAGAGGCTGCAATGGCGTATTATGATGCATATGCGAAATATGTCGGGTTTATCATCCGCATAGGTAATTGCCATCGCTCAAGCCATGATGGTTCGGTTATTAGCCGTAGGTTCCTCTGCAACAAAGAAGGTTTCCGTGTAAATAAGAAGGTGAAGAAGCTAGAAGTAAGGAGGCCGAGGGCAGTTACAAGGGAGGGCTGTAAGGCAATGATTATGGTTAGAAAAGACAAGTCCGGGACATGGATTGTTGCAAAAGTTGAGACTCGGCACAGTCATCCACTGGGGATGCCTCCTGGGAAAGTCCGGCGTCGTTCAGTCCAAGCATGGTCGCAGGTTAGATGAGAATCTCATTTCCATAACTAGAGTGCCAATCAATCTGCTATGCTTGGTTCTTATGTGTTAAATCCTTCGTAGTTTATAGCTTTATTGGCCCTATTTTGATGCTACACAAATGACATATACAAATGAAGTCAAGAAAATGACTGGGAATCAAGAATTATATATTTCGCACTAATCTTTGTGGTGCTGGATGAGAAAACTACATACTAGCGTGTCATATTCTTAGACAAGCTTTTTAGTCTCTGAAGAGATTACCTTTGGTGGAAGCATTAGTTGGGGAAGACTAATAACCTGGATCATGCAGTCACCCCAACCACTATGTACCTCCCCTTGTGTGAAAGTGAATCAATCATCCTTTTTTCTTACATGTATTTGGAGTAGTAGATAGTGCAAACAGTTCTTCGTAACTCCCCAAACTGAAAGGTTTACAAGATCATCCATGATATGAAGTTTATGCCTTTGGTCTTAGCTTTGTAACCCTATTTAACAAAGAATGTGTATGATACCCGTCACACTTCATGCACTTATGCAAAATAATAGGGTTAACTACACCTAGTCTACTGCAATGTTCCCCATCATCTCATGAAAATCTTGGTTGTAAGAGTTTACTTTTTCTTGTAGGATGAGAAGGACAAGAGAATTCACGAGTTGTCTGCTGAGCTTCATCGCACGAAACAACAATTGGCAAAGTGCCAGAAGCAGCTTGGTGCTGTCTTGAATGATGTCGAACTTCATGTCAATCACCTGACCAGAAGTATCCAACACATTGTGCAGAATGTTAAAGAAGTCGGGAACCAGTATCCGAGCCAATTATAGGTTTAGGTTTGAGAACCATCAAGAGTCATAGCAAGCACCGAGCGCCCTATGAAGCTACCAGACCCACGGCCTGTTTGACTGGTGCGAAGTACCTGCCTTCATCTTCCAAGAAATATTGAGATAGTGGAGTTGCTGCACTGTAAATTGTCAATTATAAGAGGGTAGGATGGTATTACCACCAACTCTTTATAATCCAACGGTCTTGGATGAACAATACCATTGAAATCTGTCATTCCTGAATTACACATAGCAAGCATGTCAGTAAAAGATTTTGCTTTAGATCCCAAGTGTGTTATTCATGACAAATTGCAGCTTTTCTCCAAGGTAGTATGTTAATATGCATCGACCAGTCTTACTTGAAAGATAGTTACCATTTTGAACTTTTGTAGTATAATTTAACTGTTGCCTTGTTCTACTTAGTGCATAAAGAACTATTCATCATGCTTAATCTGTTGGTGGTTAATGTTTTTCATATGCAAGTTATACCTGAATCAAGCAGTAAAATTTGAATCCCCAAAATTGTACGATCTTGAAACTGGGCATCCATCTTGATGATAATTTGTTTGTTGATTATAAATTATAAATATTAATAATTTGAACAAAATTCCATTCAACTCTCAGGAACCACCTGACCATCTATCAACAGTTATCATTCTTGTCAATTAATCTCCATACTTGAGGCAAATAAAAGCAAACTTGGATCTTTGGCTGCCATTACAAAAAACTCTTCTTTCTCCTCCACAGATTACCACGGCACACCAGTTATGGCAGTAGTTGTGTCACTGTTTCCGTGATAAACCTCCGGCATTATTTCACTTCCAAAACGATCTCTGCCAACTGAATGTTGCCGCTCAAATTTGATGCCTTGTGAGGGGGCATGAATGAGAACCCATCGAGAAGCTTTGTGCACTTCAAGCCCCATTTCTCCATCAGGAACTCAATAAGGTGATGCCCACTACAAATGGTTAGTCACAACCTACATCATATTTTTTCCACTCAAAATCGTAATTCTTGGGGAATGAAGCTACTTCATATGCCCTTGATGGACCTGTACATGTTCATGAACAGAGTAAAAGCAAGTGAAAAGGATATGAAGAGGTACCTTCTGTTGTGATAAGTGGTGATGAAAACAGAATCTGGGCTTTTCTGGAGTAAAAACGTTACGGTTGCAAAAAGATCATTGAAGGCTGGGCATCACCATGCAGTAGAAAGTCAATATTTCAGATTACAGATATTGGGAGAGAAGTGAAAAGTAATTTATGTATAAGGAAACAATGGAGGAGACCATCAATCTTACCACGTGTGTCATAGAGAACATCAGCTCCAAGAATGATGTTTGGGCACAAACTGAAGACAGGTGCATCCCATACGCCCCATGTGAGTCCCAGCACCTATAGCAAATGGCAACCTAGTAAACTACGAGCTGCATTAGCAGACTACATCATCTGGATCTTTGATATTATCCTAATATCGCTTGTGCAGAATGTGGGTAGCAAGAAACAGAATACGGATATAAACTGAACATTGTGGGATGGACAAACAAGATAAGGATGTTTACCCTGCACTTGACGCCATTTATGTTGCACACCCTTCTCATATTATCCAGAACCTGTACGAAGGAGCAAGCCCAAGGAATTAGACATGAAAAAATTTTAGTTCAACCACTAATATTCTGGTCAAATTTGGTCAATTTCACTGAAGACAAATTATCAATACAGATGCCATTCTTGACCTCAGACAGATAAAATACTTGGGATTCAGTACGTTGAGCATAAACGAGAGGCAACACTAAACTTATACTTATAATCCAAGTATGAGGATATTCAACACATGTGAAATTTGGAGAATTTAGTAACCACAATATGTTAAAAAAACCTAATACAAATCCAGAGTGCAAAAAAATCTAGAATTTTCAGGCTAATATATGATTAACCAATGAGTTATACAAAGGAAATCACACAGTCCTCAGTTTAATCAGTTAAAAATCAGTTGCATGGTTATTTTCAATACGGAACACAAACCAGACAATAGATGATACATGGGTTAACAAAATCAAACCTCCAATCTATTTGCATCGTCAGTCAGTGTTACATCTGCCCCCACTTTAGCAGCAACCAGTCCAGGCAACGAAGTTCCAGCTCCCAGCTGTTAAGGAAAAAATGAGGTTGAAATGAAATGTGAAGAAACAGGGTAACGTAATAAAACTATGATGGCTTGACTCACCTCAACAACATTAGCCTTAGAAAACCGTGATTTTTGTTGCCAGACATACTCTGCTAGAATTATACTTGATGGCCATACAAATAGTCCATATTCTTCTTTCATATTCTGATAGGAGACAACCAAATAAATAGTTTTCAATCAAAAAATTCTAGATAAGAATAGAAAATTACAGAAATACCAGGGAATTTGGGGGGGTAGTTTTTTAGGTGGAGTTCTGGATATCTCCCACACCTTTAAAAAGGGCGCTGGTCCGCGTGGATCTTGTCCACAACTCTTTTTCTTAAAGTGATCACACCCTTCTAGTGAAAGAAGGTCTGCATTTTTTTAAAATAGCAAAGCAGAAAATAGGGACTTTGTCCATGCTTTTTATTTTATTTACTTATTTGTTTAGACATGCCAAATGAAATATTTTTTTCCTTATTACAAAACTTTTCTTTTCATTTCATAAATAAAAAGCATATAGAGTCAGGCGTTCTCTACTTCATCCTTCATATAAACTTAGTAAGAGTTAGACAGCTAAGCGCTCAGCCTCTTTATCACTTAATGCAACAAGTCAGCCTTCACATGAGAGCCATAAAGAGGTGGATGCCTTCAATAAGGCTAAGCCAGCACTCAGAGTCTTTATTACTCAATGCAATAATTTGTCATGTTGCTGCTTGGCATGATTGATCGAAATAATTAAAAGACAATTTGTGTCTTTTAAATTATAGCTCCTCCCACCTTTGCAATTTCACTTTTCCCTCCCTTGCAGACTCTTAATTTAATCCCACCCAATTCCATGGTATTTCTGTAATTTTCTTTTTCGTTCACAATTTTAATTCGAAACTAGTATGAGAAAACATCAAAACATAGAAAGGCTAAGTTAACTCAGCGTTCTTATTTAATGTGTTTCTTCTTTCATTTCTCAACTTCAGAAAAAATAATTGGAGCAAGGGTTAAAACCTCAATGATACTGATGGAGAATCCATCCTCAATGCTGCCAAAATAATGCTGAGAACTTGTGATCATATCTTGGTCCTGTGATGTCTCAGATGAAAATTTGTCATCCTTTCCAATGGATGGCTCCTGAGGGAAGCAGAACCTCAAAGACTATAATTCCAACCCTATATAAGGAAGAAAGTATTCATACAAATTCGAGTTCTAAACCTCAAAGATTAGGAGCGGGAAACACCAAAAAAGTTGATATGTAATAGAATACAGAGTAACATTGTAAAAGGTTATGGAAGTGAGGCATTTGTTGGATGGTTAAGATTGTAATGGATGGACTGAACTCATCTAGAGCTCTTGACTTGATTTTTGTATTCTTTCTCAAGATATACTAAAGTTCTCGCGTATATGCATCTATACTTGTATACTTAGTTTTATGGATACTATATCTAAACACTTACTGAAATATTTAGTTATAAAGAAGTCCTGCTAAGTTAATATGATCCTATTGAAGCTCAGCTCATGAACTAAACTGAATGCAGATGAGAAAATTTTAAATAGAAAAACCAAGGGGATGAAAACTTGCATATGTTAAACTTACAAATAGAATTGTGGGGGAGAGGGGAAAGGGGGAAGGAATTGCGTGATCCCCACCATTCAGCCCAACACTTGCTACACCTAATAGTTCCTACAATAATATGGAAACTTCCAAAAGCAGTGTGACTCAGAGCTATGAGAAGTTTCTGAAAAAAATAAATTAGTCAACCCATCATCCATCGGGAAGCTGAAAATTTTACAGCATTGAGCTGTCCAATTCGAGTAATTTTGGTACAATGAGACTGAATGTGCCATCACTGTGCAATGAATCAAAAGTATACATCCCAGCCAGTTCACGTTGCAATGCATATATAAAAAGACTACAATGAAGGCAGACGTTTCACAAATCAGCATAACTTTGCACATTATGTTGGAAGCAGATATAAGCAAGACGTGGCAAAAAGACATAGTAGAAGTGCATGAATATGCTAAGTTAGGACTCAACTGAAGAAGATCCATTTATCCATTGCCATCCAAGGGCTGTTACAGTTTCCCAAGTTTACAGTGTACACTAAAACAATCTTACCACAAAGTCTTGATAAACTAACTCATTGTTTTCATAAATATAAAAGTTGCTGAAAGTTTATGGGCTTCATTGCTATATAGCATTGCTGAAACAAAGCTGCCTCGTTTTCCACTCCTCCAACCAAGGGTGTCACCGTTTCAATCGGCATGATCAATAAGAGCATACATTGAGTAACCTTTCTTTTTAATGTTAACTACAAATTAAGCTTGTTTTGTTTGTATCTACAGCAAAACATCACCACAAGCACATCTCATTAAACAAGTGATCAACAAGCAGGAAAGCAAAAACATGAAATAGTCAAAACATTAAAAAAATCAGTAAAAACTTATCAGAACCCAATTTGTTTCCGTTCCACAATAAATAAATAACCATCTCCAAATTATGCTTCTAAAAGAATATACAAATATTATACATAAAAACATTAGAAATTCTACTCGGACCTCAATTGAAGTGTGCCATCACTGCAAATCAAATTTTCTTTTGTTTTTTTATTATTACCTCATTATCCTCGTCTTCTTCAGATTCATACTCCAACTCCAATTCGCTTTTCTTGTTCTTGTTCTTGTTCGTGGACGCCATAGAAATGGTGTGCAGCTTCGCGAGCAGCCCAGATTAGCAGGAAGCAGCTAGTGGTGTCGCCTGTACGCGAGATCGTCTTCAGTTCAGTTCTCAAACCCTGCGCAGTTCCGCTCAACCAATTCCGCCACTCCCCCACGCTTTTGATATAACTGAGTTGTCGCTGTTGCCGCTACATGTTAAAAAAAAGTTATGAAAAATAATAAATTATAATAAATATGAAAAAACAAGTAAGAGAAATATTCAGCAGGGAGCAGTCAAGAAAAAAAAAAACATAATTATAAAATTATTAAAAAAATATTAAAACAATTAATTTAATTAAATTTTTTAAAAGAAAATAAATAAAATAAAGAATAAGTCTGAGTATTTAAAATTGATATGACAAAAGAATTTTTTTATTAATAATATATATAGCAATAGAATTTTATTTTACAAGTTAATTAATTACAAATATATTTTTATTAAATTAAAAATTATAACTTTATCCCATTAGAAGTTTTTATTGCATGTCACTCAACTTCCAAATTTTCCATGTTATATTTCAAAAATACCTCTAATAAAAATTTTATCTATAATTTTAATTTTTTTTTAAATTAATATACCATTTAAACCAAATTTTACGTACTCTAGTCACCACATTAATATAGCATTAAATCGATGACAAAAGAGGTAAAAAGATAACTAAATATATCTATCGAGCGATATGAAGTATATAGTATTTAGATTTTTTTCGTAAATATATGATATTATTACCCTTCCTCGATTAATGCATCTAATTATGATTTATTTCCTTAACTTTTGATTAATTTCTTCTTGAGAAAATTGTATTTTTTATCTCATAAATTAGAATTTGTATATTCTTAATCTCGTTATTTACGAGAATCTCAATTTTAATTTTATATTTTCAATTTTTTCTTACATAATATCCTTCTTCCAACTTGGTATATAAAAATGTATTGCTCCTCATGGCCGTATGATCATCTCTGGAGCAACAATCCACATTAGGTCACACAATTATGCCAACTTTATAAAGACATAACCTCCAAATATGTGGTACTTTTTGTACTATGTTTAACTTTTTCGAGTTAGTTCTTGTATTATTAATCTCATTATCTTAAGTATTAGAAATTATAATTTGAGCTTATTTTGTTTTATTATTTATGACTTTTGTAAATACATATTTACTAAATTAGCTGACGATTTAAAATCGAATATTGACTTGAAAATATTTACGTATCTTTTTACAGGAACTCAAATTAAATACTTTCTTGAAATTATTATCTCAATTCAAATAGAGGACATCTTTAATAATTTCATTTATTGTTTTTGAACAATTTTCTTCACTATGATTCAAAATCATGGAGCATATGAGATTGTAAGGAAAAAAGAAAACTTGGGAAGATGCATCGCATTCAGACCAAAAGGATTCAAGTTCCACAAAGCAAAGCATCCTCTCTTTCCTCTCTCACTTTTCCTTTTACTCTACCAGGAAAGATACTGCCCAAATGACCAATCCCTCCAAGCAACACCACCGCCAGTAGCACCGTTTCCATCACCCCAAGAACCTTCAACAATGCCGGAGTAAGCCCACCTCGCATTCGTTTATGTAATAAAGATTGTTAATTCTAATGTTTTTTTGTCGTTGATTTTCTGTTTCCGTTTGTTTTTCACAGATCTGACGATTATCCGAAGGAGCCCTTTTCGCTGGAGCCTCAAAGAACCTCCTCGTCCGGCGGATCCTCCACCACCAGCGTCCATGTCACCGCCCTCGACGGCCTTGTGAACGTGAACTCCCTTTTCACGATTGCGGTCTTCGTCGGCCTCTCTCTCACCACTCCGGGCCAGCACAGCCTCGAGAACCCCTCCGCCTGCGACGCAGGTCTCGATGTCGCCAAGAAGCTACTTGTCTTCGAGGTGGTATCCTTCAGCTTCTTTCTTTTTTCCTCTCTCGTCGCGCAGGGCCTTAAATTGGCCATCAATTTGTTGAACAGTAAGGATGTGGATGAAATCTTCCGAGCCCACATCAATTTTAAGGTTTTGAGGTTCGGTATGCTGGCTTCCGCCATCGGTTCGGTGATGGGGTGCTTGTTCTTGATGCTGTCGATGGTGAATGTGATCGAGATCAGGCTGGGAATGCTGTCCTGTGGGAGCAAGTCCACAGTACATGCCGTCACGGCTTTGATTGTTCTAGTGACCTCTGCTCTTGTTGTTTATATTTCAACTGCTGTGTATGCGTTTCTACATTGAATCAGCTGCTGGGGAATGTGTATCTTATGGGTCGATTATCGATTATAATTGTGATATACTTTTCTTTGGGATACATTGCAACTATGTTATGTTAAAATTTCATGGGATCCATCTTTCAGTGATTAGAAAAAGTTTAGTAAAAATTTTATGTCACTGCAAGTTTTTTTCTTTATATATGTTGATGGTTACGTGTTAATTATCTGTATTGATGAATTCCGAGCTAAGCTTGTTAAAGAATGGACTTCATGTTGGGGAGATTAGCTAGCTAATGCTTGGAAATAGATGAGTCTCTGCAGCTTCTTGGATAAGTGTTGCAGCCACTGAAATTCAGCCGTTTTTCACGGTGGTCTATGTTGTGTTGGTATACAGAGTTGATTTTGGAGACTCCCCTGGGACAGTGTTGTCGGCTTTGGGCATATTTATTGATCATTGAGTTGAGGTTTTAAGATATGATGAATAATTCTGCTGCTTATGGATTGAGAAGAAAATGGAGTCTATCCATGACGTTGCTGTATTATGCTTGATGACGGTAGCACTTTTCTATGGTAAACAACAATATGTAGATAACGTGCATTGGTTCTTCAAAGTAAATGGTTTGCAGATATACTATCAAGAATTACCTCGATTTCTAGTATGCATATGATCTGTTGTTCTAGTGCAGGTTAAGTTTTCATCAAGATTGTGACTGCTGTGATGAAACCACAGCTCCTCCTGAAATGCAGCTGCAAACGTTGATCATGCAACGATCAACGATGCAGGTCCATTTGCATATTTGGAGACAGTAGATGTGTCTGATTGAGGTCGGACTTGACTAGTTTTAGACATGTCGATCAAACCAGAGTCTAATTTGCCCCGGCTTGGGGACTGGGGAGAGCAAATTTCGGTTCCTAACACTCGAAATATCTGTCTACTGTTTTGTATCTGTAGTGAATTGCTGGGATTTTAGGACATGTCGTCTGCAATTATGCTGTTGGAGCGTGGAGTCTGAGCTGATTATATTTTGATCCGATTATTATGCAACCGACGGTGTAGTTTAAATATGTTAAAACAAGCATTGTAGTCATGTAGAGTTGATGGATGACTATTTACTGTAGAGCAGCCCATCATTTTTAGAAATACTATTAAATTTAAAAAAATATTAAATTCATCAAATAGCAAAACTATAGGAATAAAGATTTGATTTTGATTTATGAAATTTGAACACGTCAACTATATATTTAAATTCTTTTTCAAGAACCATTTAATGTATATAAATATATTTTTGGCAATATCGATTGTTAATTTGTAACATCGGTTAATTAGATTATCAACAATTCATAACAGAAAGAAATTATATATTCAAGAATTTAAAGAAATAAATAAGATCTTCGTTGGAATTTATTTATTTTAGAACAAAGAAAGGAAACGAAAAAAAAAAAAAGAGGGAAGAAGAATGGAAATGTTGCAATCTTGATCGAGTTTGAACTAATTATATGACAAGTACAATATATTTATGATATATTATTTAGAAAAAATGTTCAATATATCATACTTGTTTTGTTATTAGTTTTGTTCAATCAAATCTGATTTGGGTGAAATCTTCATCTTTGAGGGATTGTTGAGAAATATTGAATTTGGTTGCTGGGCTGGCCCATCGTGATGAGTCCAGCATTAATGGATGAAAGCCCAAGAAATAGAGCTGGAGTAATTGACTTGCAGTTTTCCCCCAAATCCCGATCGAGAACAGAAATCATTGTCCTCTCTAGAGGAATCTTTTAGAACCCTAATTCCTCTTTTCCTGTGCAATTAGGAATTTTTCTTGCTCCGTTATCTGTTTGTATGGATTCTTTGCTAGCAAATTACGCCTCCTCAGATGATGAAGAACGTGAAGAACAACCGCCCTCGGACAAACCGGTTAAGCTGGAAACCGGAGCCGGAGTAGAGAAAGATGCAGAATTTCTTTCAGAATCATCCGCGAAACGGGGTGGGATCTTCAGCTCTCTGCCGCCGCCTAAATCGTCTCTTTTCAATTCACTCCCGCCGCCCAAATCCCAATCCTCACCCTATCTTTCAGAATCATCCGCGAAACGGGGTGGGATCTTCAGCTCTCTGCCGCCGCCTAAATCGTCTCTTTTCAATTCACTCCCGCCGCCCAAATCCCAATCTTTACCTAACCCTAAGCCCCAAGCGGAGTTTGAACATCAAAGAGACGCTGATGAGCACGATGAACAAATTGTGGAGAGTTCGAAGCCTAAATCCTCGTCCTCTTCTTCTTTGTTCGCTTCACTTCCTCCGCCCAAATCGTCTTCATCATCTTCTTCCTCTGCCTCAAAGAGGGTTGTTCAGTTTAGGCCTCCGACGATTGCAAAGCCGTATTCTGGTACTTTTGATGATGAAGATGAGGATGATGATGAAGGTGAGCAAGAAAGAGAAAGGAAGAGATCAAAAGAATCAATATCCACCTCTTCTGCAAAGTCATTCTTGTCCAGTATTCCGGCACCCAGGAACTCGGCTACTCTGGGCGCTTTGCCTTCTGCTTCAGGTGCGGGAAGGAGATCTATTCTTGAAACCGAAGCTCCAGCCTCCAGTGTAGTTAGCAAGCCAGGAAATGATGCAGTTGTGAATCCCAATGTGGGATCCTTGCTGGATCAGTCCAGTGAGTTGAATTATGGTTATTCTAGTTGGAGTTCTGAGAGTGAAAGCCATGCATATTACAGTGGTTATGGTGCTGTTGCTGATGATAATGTTGGTTTGGCCCCTGTAGGAAGCAGTAGCACCGGAAATGATCAGTTTCATGAGGTTTATGATCATTCTAGTAGTTTAGGTGGTGAAAGCTATGCATATTACGGTGCTTATGGTGTTGGTTCTACAGCTGTAGGTACTGTTGCTACTGCTGGAAGTGATGCCGGTATGAACTCTAATGAAGGATCCTACGAAGCTGTTGATTATTCGTATGGGAATGGGCAACATGTAGAATACACAAATCATGGTGGCAGTTATGGTGATTATGGTAATGATGCAGAGTATGAAAATAATTGGTCCAGTACTACTGCCGTGCATGAGGTACCTGGAATAGTTGGTAATGCATTGCCATTGCCTGTAAAGAGGGGGAGGAAAGATGTTCCACCAGAGATAGTTGAAGTAAAACAGGATGAGTTGATGAAAAATAGACCAAGGGAGGACCAGGTCAAATTAACAGGGATTGCGTTTGGCCCTGCGTACCAGGTATATTTCATGTGTTTATATTGTTATCTTATCTGAACTGATGCCTTGTCAATTTGTATTTCATATAAGCCATGCTACTACTTTGGAGATATTGGCGCATCATTACTAGAAATTTTTTCTGGGGATTTGGGGATGGGGAAAAGACTATGGTGTAGCTGCAATTCTTCTTTATGTCAACTATGCTTAAGAGAACCCTGCATGGTTTTACCGCACAAGCTTGTAAACAGTCTTAGTGCTGTTTCAGGAAGAGATTGTATTTAGCCATTGGTGGTGTACAGTGTAAGGTGATGATTGCATGCTGTTTATTGGAGTACCTTGCTATTAGTTTAGAAAAATTATAATTGAAATGGTTTTTCTACGATGGATACCTATTAGGAACAGAATGGATTGCATTATACCAACCAATAAGAATCCTAATGAACCTAAAAAAACAACAAGGGCCCAGCAAAAATTACTTAGTATTTTAGACCCCTTTATAAGTTCTATCCATATATAAATCATACTTGATCCGATTGCATTTTTATTGGAATTGAGAGAAACCTTTGTGATCAGCTGGAGGCTTTGGGTATGAAAAACTATGATGCCATATGCTAGTACAGCGTTTTTTTTCTTATGTAAAATAAATTGCTAAATGATCCTCATGTAGATTTTCTATTGCATAAGAATATAAACAGAAATTGTGCTGTTGTGGGCAGGATGTTTATTCAATCCTGGGTGCTCACAAGTCTACTTGCTTTTGACCATTAAGGATACTTTACGAAAAGTATATCAGCTAGGTTAATTGATAAATTGTGATTCCGACTCCGAGTAGGATAGCTGAATTTCAATTATATGTTGCATTCAATAGTCAAAGTTGTACTAATGAGAACGATGCCACCCATCGGTAAGGCTTATAACCTTTTGAAGCAAAATTATGTTTGTGCTCTGGATGTGCCAAATGTGGTGAAAGATTTAAGGTGGAAGCTTGAAAGATGAATGCCCGGAAAATATGAATGCTTAGAATCAAAGCTAAATATACATGATGTTATTTTTGGTTACAAAATATACATGATTTATTTGCTTATGAATCCTTTTTTCTTTTCCCTTTCCAATTTGATGAGTATGTTGATGTGGGAAAGTGTCTTCAATCTCACAACACAAAAATGCGTCATTTGTATTTGTTCGCCATCTTACATATTCATTTTGCCTTTACGTAGCCCACTTCGACCAAGGGGAAGCCTTCAAAATTGCATAAGAGGAAGCATCAAATTGGCTCTTTGTATTTCGACATGAGACAGAAAGAAATGGAGCTCGCTGAGAGGCGTGCTAAAGGTTACCTTACCAAAGCCCAAACACAGGCAAAATACGGATGGTAATGTCATCCTTACCTTCTGATAACACTGTAACTTCACTCTTTTGTAGGAAAAGTTTGAGTTTATTGTCCCATTCCAATTAGATTTTTAAAACAATGGAAATGTATAATATTGCAATGATAACACCAAATTCTGAAGCTTTGATTGTTATCGGGCTATTACTTTGTCGATGTCCTCCATAATCCACAGATCTGGCCATAAGAAAACAGGGGAATTGGAACATTTGATTTGAAACTCATTCTCTCCTATTGGAGCTGTTTGTGTTGATCCTATCATGATTCTGCTGCACTATTGATTCTGTCATGCTCTCTGCTTTGGTATATTAAGATACTGTCTGATAAGCTGACACAATACTAGAATTTATCCATGTAACTTAAATTAGTAAAAGTGAGGTTTATTTCTAACATGAAAATTTGTGTCAGAAATGTCTCCAATGAAGATAAAGATTTGACACATTTACTTTACTACCATTCATCTTTTTAGGACAATAATACAGACTATGCAAAAAAATTTTGTTCACCACCAATCTGAAACTTCATGTCTAAGTTTGAATCAAGATAAAAATGTGCTTGGACTCCTTTATGCAAAGACTTAGAAATCTTTAATTCTCAGTTGAGTTATTTTTAGTAACATTGAATTATTTTTAAATCTATTCAATATTAATTTATGTGAAATTGTTTTTCTGAAGTTTTCGCACAAATTGAACTCCGTAAATTCAAATGGAGCTTAAATATTTAAATTATAATTTTGAACTCTGTCCCACAAGAGCCCAGATGATCACGGTCCTAAGAAAAGAAACTCGGATTTCGTATTGCAAGTAGAGGATACCAAGGCACTTACCAGATTATTTGATCCACCAGGGACGAAAGTAGACTGGGCTTCACTACTTTCGGGCTCCTGTAAAATCCCTCGTCACCTTTTGATTTTATGGATGGCAATTCTCGGCAAACTCCCAACGACGGACAAGCCATGGCTCTCTCATCTCGGTGATTGTGTCTTGTGTGATGGGACGATGGAGACTCATACTCACCTCTTTTTCCAATGCCGATATAGTAGACGGTGTCTTTCCGAGATTCGCAGATTGGTCCGATTTCCATGGCCTAACCGAGATTGGGCAAATGACATTGATTGGGCAGCACGGAAATGGAGGGGCAAGCATATTGTCAACCTTGCTTATAGAGCACTGCTTGCTTCTTGTGTTTATCATATTTGGAGGGAGAGGAACCTGAGGCGATTCGAGCATGAAGAAAGAACATCGACTACTTTGGCTTTCTTGATTGTTAACGATGTTAAGCAGAAGATTCTTAGCATTAATTTAGCTTGTTCAGTTAGCACATGTGCCTTATACAGACTATGGCGTATCCCGTGGTCTGTAACGGGAGAAACCAACTGATAAACACTGTGTTGTACTACTATTCTTCAGTTAATGAAAATTACATTTACCCAAAAAAAAAGTAGAGGATACCAAACCATCAGCCGGGCTATTTAAGATCTCTTGGAACATAGGGGCGATGGAGGTGTCCTGGCATCTCCATGCTTCCCTGAATCTGCAGTTTCAAGAGGAAAGTGTTCACCATATACTGCAAATCTCATCCAAATCAATTTTCGCTGAATCAAACCGATCACATAATCAATTAAATTGATTCAGATCTAATCAATCAAGTTGGATAAAAAATTTCCTGTCTTTCAAGAAGCCAAAGTCAAAATCAAAGAAGTATAGGCATATACAACATTTATTGAAGGCAAAACTTATCTTATTCTGTAAAAGTATAGCAAATGTTACTTACAGCAGAGAACACAAGAGTTTCAAGCAAATCATCAGCAAGAAAGAAAATATCGTTTACAGCCTATCAGCTTGGGAAGACTATTCTCCTCGACTCGATTTCGTTTACGCTTTGAACTATATTAGTGATGTTTCTGGACAAGTGTTTAGAGTGCTCCTCCATGTCTTCCAGAATGCTATTGAGCTGTTCTTGCAGAGCTGCAGATCTTCGTCGCTCTCTTTGTAGTTCAGCTGTCAATTCTCGAATCTTCACGTCTTTCTCGTCCTGAAAAATTTGCCAACAATATCAAGAAACATAGAAATGACACTCTTTAAGCGTAATAGGAGTTGCCAGGACATTTCATATAGAGGAGAAAGCTGAGAAGTAACACCCTTGGCAAAGTTTTTAACAGTAAGCAGCAAGCGATAAACCACAATGGGGCAGCAAAGTACAAAAACAAAGACAGGAGATTTTGCTTTCTTGATGAAGTGGGAGGAGTTGGCTGATACATAGAAAAGCCCAGTGAGGCAAGCCACTTCATGCATGAAACGAAGAATTTTCGCACTTGAAATTGTTGCCAAAATCTTAACGGGCCAATTAGCAAAGAAAGGTTTAAACTTCAATTACTAGGATTTTGTAAATCAAGGCTTTGTTTCGGGAGGGATGTGTGTCCATCTATGATGGTCATCTTGTATTTTCCAATTTAACCATGTATTCACACTACAAAGTGACTCTACAGCAAAAGAATTAGTCCATTGTCATCCTTTCTCAACTTGAATCTTCAAATGAACGATAGAAACTTTGGTCTACAAGAGCTTCCGAACTCTTTGATTACAAATCCACAGGATGAAAGATAATTAAAACCCTTCAATCTTTTGAATGTCACGACTGAAAAAACCAAGTGATAATAGAATTATCAAAACTCTCCTTAACCATGCTAGCAAACTATGATGCCATGAAAATACATCTATAAGCATTTGAGCTCTGCTGCCCTTTCATCTCGTAATAAGACAATATGAGTGCTACTTTATTCAAATAAATATTTTTTTGCATGTTACTCAGAACTTGCAATCAGCAGGACTTTTGTTTCTTGAGTACCTTTTTCATTTTCTCTACCTTCTAAGAGAGAGAATTTCCAGAAAGCACATCAGTGGGCTGGCAGAAAGTGCGATAAATTTCATGGAAACAAACAAGCAAGCAACATATCACAAAAGATGGTTACACTGATGCAAACTTTGGTGTTTTGACATAGTCACTTTTAGCAAAGTATTTAGAACTCAGCCAGATTAACATCTAATTTGATGCCAAGGATCAGCCTCCTATAGAAACCTTGTTATGTAATATATGGACCCTGCAAACAAGCACCAATGGTGCACATTTCTGAAACCTAAAAGAGATATATTTGCATCTCAGCTTCTGCCTGAAACCCGGTAGAGAGAAACAGAGGCCATTCTAACTCACATAGTCACATAGTCAGTTTGGTAAAAGATTAAAAATATTCAGTTGGAGGAGTTACTCCTAACTCACATAGTCACATGTACTCTCTGGGCAGGACTGACTTTAAACCTTGTAGTAAAGTAACCTATGGCAGATTAAGACGAAATAATAAAAACCCCAGTATATGGAGCATAATGCACACAGTGGAAAAAGGCAAGAGCAGAGGCCAAATGATATTTGAACAAGCACTCAGTAAGACACCTAAACCAGAGCTGGGCCAAACATTGTTGGAACAAGCACTCAACAAAGGACACATAAAGTAATAAGCTAACACCTGAAGAGATAACTCCCAAGAATTTGCGAGGGAAGTGGGAAACACTTACTGGGGTTTGAGATAGCTGTGCACTTCGACGGGTATTAACAGGTGCAGCAACCAGCGGATGATTATGCTCCTTGAAGAATTTTGTAACAACCCATTTGCATGTCTTCTCTTTTTTTACAACTATCATTGCCTTACATCCTTCCCTAGTGATTGCCCTTGGTTTCCTGCTTTCACTCCGCTTGGGTCTACACTTGCGAAAGCCTTCCTTATTACACACAAGCCTACGCCAAACCACATTACCATCACGCATAGATCGTCTAAAAGCATCAACCCGCATTATAAACCCCATTTTTGTGGCATATGCATCATAGAATACCTTGGCAGCCTCTTCTGAATCGAACTCCATACCCACAAACGGTTCCCTCTCAGAATGTCCTTCATTATTAACAACTAACTCAGTCCCATGCGAGTTCTCTATCGTTTCTGCTTCATTGCCTGCACATTGGCTCTCATCCACTGCATAAAGAGAACAATACTTATATTTTGTCATTGGGGGCTTCAAGAAGATAACTAGCGCTGTTCCCACAGATTGTGTCTTTGTTCAGCTAAAAATCCCTCTTCCCCATCTTCCGCACACAACAAAGGGAAATACGGCATAACAAAAATCACGGGCAGCAACTAAAACGAACTGGACAATCCTAGGAACCCAACAGGAAATGCTTTGAACAATTACATTCTTTTATATAATCAAAGATAGACATTTGATTATTCAAGACCAACTACCCAAACTTCAAAGTTCTGGCGTGATTTCTCACTTGATATGATCTTTAACACTTAAATATCCAAATCCCAAAAGTCATATTCGGATCAAGAAATCAGAAGCCATTTAATTCTACTCACAAACTGGAGATAGAAATCAACAAAGATTCAATTCTTTAGAGCTTAAGATCAAACAACTCGAAAACCAAAATACGAAGAATTTCTCAAAAACATTATCAACCAGCAGACAAGTTTCACTTCCGTTTACAAATTCTTTTTCTAGCATGCAATGAAGCTAACAATTCATTTCTAAACTCCACTAACCATCAAGTTCTTTCTTCCCTTCTCTTTTATTCCATAAACCAATGAATCTGAGCAAATTTTCTGATTAAAGCTCACAAAAAGAGAAAGAGCTTTGTTTACCTGATGACAATGAAGCAACAATCATCGCAGCTCAATATGAGAAAAGGGTCTTCGAGAATTTATGGGAAAAACTTGCTAGCTTCCTGCGAATCTTGATGGGTTGAAGCGCGGTGGAATTTCTTTATCCTCTTGCGAACAGGCGGAGCGTAATCGCCGACAGCACCTTCTTCTCCATTACTCTCGCAGTTAAAGCGTGGTTGCTGAATAGCAACTCTCTCGTCACTAGAAATTTAGAAGCCTTAGTTAATTTTGATCCTTTATTTTGAATTGATATTTTATTTTTTTAATTCCATCCACCATTTACACTATACATATAATGTTATCTTAAAAATACATAAATTGTATTCATGTAACTGTAATATAAGTAAAATATGATATAATATGGAAATTAATTTAAAGTAAAAATTCAGAATGAGGCCTAATATAATAGAATAATGCTCCTTAATTAAAGTCATATCTTGGTTGTATAATTAATTATAAATAATTAATTCAAGAAAATTGATTATGAAATTTGAATCGATAATTACTTAATTTATTAAGGCCCTTTATTTAATTACAAAATAATTTATTCACAATAATTTGATTCTGAAGATAATTGATTTTAGAAAAAGCAATCAAAACGTTTGTATTCATAATTTTATAATTGTTATACAATTATAAATTATGGTTTATTTTAAAATTAATCTCATTCTTTAAGTTAATTAGAAATTTAAAAACCATATAATGGGATAACGATGACAAGATGAAAAAAATAATACATTAAAATTGAAAGTGCAAATTATAACTTCTGCCAAAACATGATTTTGACGTAATTTAATTTCAAAGTAATTACTAGAGAAAAAGGGCCAAACAACATTTTTATACTTGAAATATATATTAGCTCAGCCGCTTAATTGCAGGACCAAACAGAAATTATAAATGTAAATTTATTCAAAAATGACGCAATTGTTTATGCTTAATTGAAGAAATTAAATAATTATTAATAATATATAATAAGTGTAAACGAAGTCTAACTCAATTGACGAATATAAAGTTCCATGATTTTAAAACTTGTGGATTCGAACCCCACATTATGCGTGAAGTGAAATTCACTGTTTTAAAGATAATTTAATTAAAAAAAATATTTAACTTATGATTTATAAAAACTATAATTATCTTTTCAGTTTATTTAATATTATTGACGAGAGTATATCATTAGATAATGTAAAAAGCTGTAATACAATTTTGGTGTACTCAATCACAGAGGGGAAGTGGCACAAAATCCAATAAAAACTTTAGATGTAAAGATTAAAAGAAGGTTGAAGAATTAGGGATTTTGAATAAAAAAAATAATTCTAACTTAAGGAATTAAGGAGTTAGATCACTGGTGGGTGCGCATACACTGCGGAGTTGAGTTTCCGAGCTGAGGATAAAACGCCCAAGAATTGGTCTCACTTGCACTTTGGAATTGCTGTTATCTCGAAATTTCTTCACTCTTCACTGATCTTTCATAACAACGAGTAAGACCCTCCTTGCAATCACTCTTTTCCTTTTCATATTTACTGAATTATATGCATATGGATGCTCGTTGGGCCGACCCCTGAAGTATCTGGGGTTTGTTGTAATTTGTGATGATTTCTCCTTGTGGGTTTCAGGAATTCTTATCCGTTTCGGGGTTCTTGGAATTGGTTCTGGGTTTTGGTTGATGAGTGTTGTTGGATTTGTTTTCTCCTGTGATTAGGTGTTTTTAGTTTGCTGCTCATGCTGATTTGCGACCCCGCTTTTGTTGCTTGATCAATTGTTTCTTCGAAATTGATTCGTGTGAGTAGAATTTAACAACTGATGCATATTTGACACCAAAATTGTTGCTAAATACTTGCATAATGGACCCACGAATGCTCCCTCCGATAATAGTTTGGAAAAGTAGAAGAGAATTGGTTGTTTAGTTCAGGAAAAACTGCAGAAGGTAATGGTGAAAGGGAAGTCCTGAAACGGAGAAATGCACTTGAATTTTCAGGGTTAAAGTTCAGTCCTTTCCTGAAGCAAGAAGCTGTGCCTTCTGAGATTTGCCAGTTGTGATTTTTTTTTAATCAAACACTTGTGTCTGTTCATGCAATGATGATATGATCGGGTGACTAGCTAATCTCCAAGAAAGTACAGGTAGTAAATGTGGGGATCTTGGCCTAGTATTTACCGTTCAGACTTATACTGTGCTTCACACACTATCAAGTCTTAGCAAAGGGGGGGAAGGGAAAAATAACCAAATTTTGATTTATGATTATTTTATCTCTGTTGATGCATGTGAGTACTCATTTGGCAGTTTTGATTTAATCTTTCTAAAGGGATTCATACTGGATATGGGAAAGGAGAACAGCGAACGTGAACTTCCTGTTTCATTACCAATATTAAACAAAAAGTTTTGGACATATTTAACAAAATTTAATCAATATCCTATGTAATTATATTAATTGTCATTTTCTCATTGTTCTACAGTAGAGTATATCAGTATATGAAAAATATTTTTAATGTTGTTTCACTCGTTTTTGCTGAAATCTCCCGTTTTAGACATGATGTAATTTTTGTTCAAAATTACCCCATGTAATGGCTCCAAATGTATTTACTATATATTCCATTTACATGTAAATTTGTGTATTTATTGTGCTCTTTTCCTGTTGTGCTAACCACCAAATGTCCTTTCAGATGGGTTTCTCTCGAGTAACTTCAAAAGCTGGATTTTTTACTTTGTGCCTTGCATGTAATTGAGAACATTTCATTCACTTGGTAGATGCATATAGATGAGTTTACAAAAATATTTGCTTGCTTTGGTTGCATCATGGTAATTTTCTGCTAATCAACTTGCAGTGGTAGAAGGAAGTGTGAGTGAGTCGGAAAGATGTGATTGGGACTCCAGGGATTCAGAAGAAAATGATGATGTCGAATGTGAGGACAACAGAAGGTCATTGGAAGGAGGTGAAGTTCTTGAACCATATGTCGGCATGGAATTTGAATCAGAAGATGATGCGAGGAGATTTTACACCGACTATGCCAGGAGGGTAGGATTTGTGGTACGTATTATGCAACGCCGGCGTTCTGAGATTGATGGTAGAACTCTTGCTCGCCGACTTGGATGTAACAAGCAGGGCTTTTCTCCTAATGCAAAAGGCAAAATTGGCCCAGAAAAAAAGCCACGGCCTAGTGCACGTGAAGGTTGCAAGGCAACAATACTGTTTAAGCTTGAGAAGTCGGGGAAGTGGGTAGTTACAAGATTTGTCAAGGATCATAACCACCCTCTAATTGCCACTGCTCAGGAATACACAGATGTGGTATGCCTTTCTCAATTTATGCAATCAATTGATGGTCTTTCTTCATATTATTCTGTCTTGCTCCTCTTGTACTTTCCGAGGATAAGGATGGTATATCTCGCCTACCCATCCAAAAGTACCAACTTTGCATCTCGCAAGATCTACCCACTGTTTTGGATTTGCCTCTACCTGTTAGTTCTCCTTTCCTTAATTTTTATGGTTAGTAGTTAAGGAAACTGAAGAAATTTTTGGGGTTAATAGTAGGTAAATTTTAGGAATACAATGACTTGAATCATATCCCAAAAGATGAGTTCTGGAGCTGTTCATTGCATTGTTAGCAATACTGAAGAATAGATGAAGTTAAAGAACGACGAAAGGGAACAGAGATGAACTAATTTAAATTAGAAGAGTCCTTAACTCTTGCATCTATCATGGAATGAAGGAATACATCCCCACCTATATCCTGACAGGTTTACTTATCTTATATGTTACACTATAAAGTTATGAGCACAAAACTACTTAATCACTAAGATTCTTCTAGACTATATAGAAGGCGTGGTGAAGATCTCTTTGAGTTAACTGACTTCAAATCGTTTTGGATACGGATAAAAATCTACTTTCCGCCAATCCCCAAAAACCAAAATAATTGCTATTTAATTTCTATGCCCCAGCATAATCTTAGTTACCCGTCAGCTTACTGACATAATGGAGCACACTGGATATTCCACACTCCATGTAGTTTGTTTCATATGGTCTAGTGTATAAAATGCAAAACTTTCCCTTCTTTGGCATTTGTTTTGCATCATAGGTAGGATGAAAATGAAATGAGATTTGCAACATTTGCAATAGATCTGCAGCATGTCAGATTGTAAGAATCTTTCATTTATTAAATCATTTCTGCAGCGTGACAAGGATAAGAAAATCCAAGAACTCGCCAGAGAGCTTCAGAGGCAGGAAGAACTATGTGCAGCATATAGAGAAAGATTAATTAATCTTCTTGCAAATGTCGAGAAGCAAACTGACAGTTTATCCATGAAAGTTCTAGCAGTTGTCGAAAATGTGAAGGAAGCAGAGGCTGCAGCACTCAATGAAGCACTAACATTGTCAGCAATATAGGTAGTAACCTCATAATAGACAGTGCCATTGTGGTGCAATGTTAATTTTAGTATGGTGAGCTTTAAGTTGCTCTATCCTTTCTGCACCAACCTGAAACTACCAGAATGATATATATCACCAGGATGTAGCTCTTCATTCTAACATCCAGAAGAGTAAAAAACGACCCTCTCAATCAGCTTCTTGTCAAGAACTGATGGAAGGGGGATCCATGAAAGCACTGCAGATTTATGTATAGTGATGCTTGAATTCTGTAGGATAATAGGATATTAATGATGTTGAAACCAATACCTTGTGCACAAAGTTGTGTGGCTTTTCCTCAACTGTTTGTGTTCTATCTCATATCTGATAAAAAGAAACCGTCTTATCAGCTAATACATCTCGCTTCTATTATGTATCATAATAAGTTCTTTCTTTCCTTTCTTGTTTTCTCTCTGGATGTAAGAGATGTTATCTTGGACAGAAGATGCACAGTGGCAACTGAAATGTTATAATATTGAGTTAAAGATGTATGGTTACAACTCTATGTTTATGATGAATTTGTGGCTATTTCAGTAAACAGGGAATTGCATGATTCAACCAGATAATGGAACAGAATTTGCTCCATAATCCAAAAGCACCATGCTCAAGAATTCACATGGAGAAGAAACTTCACAGTTCATAATATCCACATGGATTGTGCCTGAATGAATCTTCTAACTTTTTTATGTGTATTTGACAAAATGAAATGATGAGATCATATTTACCAGAAACAAAGAAAAACATGATTAAGTTATCATGTAAGTTAACATGTACCCGTAAAGCTGATCCACCTCTCTGGAATCATATGAGCATGTAGACAACAGAATGGCTGCAAAAGAACCATATGGAATATACCCTACTAGAAGCAAAATAAGCACCATAAAAATCTCGGTTGCTTGCATACTTTATTAGTAACAATTATACCACCAAATCAGGTGTGAGATCGCCAAATGATAAGAACGCATAAATAGTCCAACCAACATTTTGCTAACGGGTATTATCCACACCATTTTGTATTTTCACACCCAGTGCATCTAAAAGTTTTTCCCACCAAGGTATGTTAATGCTAGTTTCCTTCGTCAACTTGTCTCAGATCACAGGACTGTAACACGATTTTGAAGCAAATTCTTTTAGTTGGCAAGGAGCATTTGTCACCTCCACCAGTGATGTTCAACATCTATACACAGGTAGTGCTGCTCAATAGACAGGATCCTTCCTGTCAAATCATAGACATAGGCACCAGTCGTGGTAGAGTTAATCTGCGGAGGAACTTCTGATGAACCAGGATAGTAGCATAATTTCATCTGTTACTATGATAAGGATAGGCGTGCAGCTACAAACAAATAAAATTATACATTTGTTAAGCAGCCAACTTGATCCCATACCCCAACATACTGATAAGTTTGAAGACTTCAATGACAAGAAATATGAAGGAGAAATGGAGAAAGTTCCCATCATCGTCGAAGATGAGAGCCAATTGGGTAGTTCGCGGCAGCACATACTCTGATTATTTCCTCCTTTTCTTCAAAAGTGAAGCAGCTCGTAAAACCATTCTATCAACCTCATCAAGATCAGCCAACTCTAAATCTTTGTCATTCGATTTCTCTTTTCTGGAATCAGTGGATATTTGGCGCAGGTGTTCTTCAAAATTCTCTTGCTCTTCGTCGCTATTCATGGGAATCTTTTCAAACACATCAAGGTAAAGAGGTTTTTCTGCTTTTTCCTCATTCTCGGTGTCTGACTCCGTTTCAAAAATATCTGACAGAGCTTCGGAATCTGAACCCATGTCTGAATCCATGTCCGAATCATCTTCGTTATTTACATCAGTCTTAGCTAGGAGTTCTTTCAGTCTATCAGATCCCTCAAAATGTTGATTGGAGTCCTTTGCTGGATCAACATCATAAGCATCAGTTGGTTGTTTCTCTTCACCCATAGTATCTTTTCTTCCATTCTGAGCTTGAAGCAGCTCCAGGTCCTGCTCAAGTCTTGGTATATATTTCCTAACAGCTCTCAGAGCATCCCTGTACTTGGATTTATCGAGAGCCTGTATAAACCGAAACAGAACAAACAAATGGACGTCAACTTCCAGGAATATGTAAGCAGTGAAACCAATTAGAGAATGCTGACTATAAATGAAAGGATATGGATGACAAGACCTTCTTTCTAGAAAGAGTTGATCTGGGAGACATTATCTCTGTTGGGGGCTGAGAATAGTTCTTTCCTCGATACATAATAATGGTGTCATCGTCCTGAATATCAAGCACAATCCCGCCACTCAATCTTGCCAGCTCTGAAGCAATATCCTTCACCTCCTCTGGCGAGAATGTCTTCACTATAACTTTCAAAGTCTGGTGCTTCTTCCAATGTAAGTGCATGTTCAATATAACCCCCTGATATATCCCCCGTCTTCCGACTGGGACATAATTCTTGCACTTTTCGCCCATCTTCAGAAAATAGAAGTGTTCTTCAGGTGTCAATATTTCAGGGTCATGGGTGGTTTCTGATGACTCTTTAGGCTCAATCTTGTTAAGAGCTTCAAGTAGCCTTTCCTCTTTTCTCCGAGCCTTGGTGAATCATGAAAATCAACCACTAGTAAGAAATTTAAACTGATAATTTCCAAAACAACGAAAACTCAAAACTGTCATGGCAGCTGCATATCATCAGCAAAATAAACCAGTGATTATGTTGGTTCCAAAAAAGAAAATATTGGGCCACACTAAAGTCACTTCTTCCCATTCTTCTCTTGGATAGGCAGAAATGAATCAAAAAGTCCACATGTTAGATGACTCAGACTCTGCCTATCATCTCACATAACATAAAGTATGAGAATGTGTGTGCTCTTTCCAAAGGTGATCTGGCCCTTAATCAAGCAGAGTGTAAGAGCAAGATCCAGATAAACTGCCTCAAGCGGTTTCGGGTAAGGCTTAAAGTCGATTACAAAAGCAGCACGACAAAGTTCCACTAGATTGAATCTTATTAACCTATGATCATTTGAGCAACAGAAAAGGCCATCGGTTTACCGAAATCTGTAACTGTAACTGTAACTGAAACTGGAACCAAATAAGAACTGAGAACTCATCATTGATGGTTAATGATGAATCCTACCTGAACAATGGGACCTCATAAAGAAACGGCAATCAAGAATCCATATAAACCGATTCTTCTTTCCTTAGTGAATAAATGAATATCTCAAAGAACCAAAAATAAAAAACACTTAACAAGATCAGGATGAGAATAAATATTTCTACCTTCCTCAATTTGTAGAGGATTTTTTCTTCTGCGGTCATCCTTCCATATTCTTTCTTCTTCTTCCACCTGAATAACTTCAACCACCTGACCACCGCTCTCTTCCCCTTCAGTTTCTTCCTTTTCTTGACCTGAACCTCACCCGACCCATTATCCACACC
>NC_026153.1:3905736-3920048 GCF_000512975.1 Sesamum indicum
CCACCACAGGCTCCACATTTCTCCAAACCCGACCTGAATGAATCCAGGAAACACCCCCAAGATTACATCTCTGCACTCCCATCTCATAACGCAAACATCTCCCAACAACAGCAGCAATCTTGCATATATGTACATTACTACATAATCAACAGCAAAATTATTCGACTGAATAAAATAGTAATTTTATCACTAGAATATTGTACGGGCATAATTTATTCAACGAAAAACAGCAATCTTTATGTGCACAGAATCCCACTCTCACGAACTGGAAAAAGAAAAGTTTCAAGAAACAAAAAGAAAAATTACCCGGGGCTGTGAAATATGAAGTGGGATTGTGAGAGAAACGAAGCAAAGGGCAGAGAATTGGCCAAGAGACGCTTCAGATATTGGGATTTACATGCTAAATTTCTTGCCGCCATTTTTCTCCCTTTGTTTTCTGCACTACTCTGCTTTCTGCTCTGCAATTTTCTGTTGAAGAATCGGAGAAAATGTATGGGCCATGGGCTTTTTCTATGGGCCTAAATTGGAGAATCATGTTCATAGAAATTCGAAAAATGGGCTTCCTGAGATTGGCGTTGAAGCAGTGTTGTCATAGCCGACTAGGTCTTGCATCAATGATGAGGTTGATGTCCTAAACTTTTTGTTTGATATAAATTTTGGGTAATTAGAGATGGTTTCTTTGAGGTTTGTATAATTATAAATACAAATTTCAGGGGATGATTGGTAGTAGAAATTCGCTTGAAATGAAAAAGACGTTTCTCAATTTATTTTTACAACTGTTATTGGTATGTTTTATGTCTGAAAATACTTATTTCCATAGAAATTTTTATTCTCTTATATGAGGGATTAGTCATTTCTTCCTTCAAACAGAATATTAGTTATTCCTAACATATTGGAACGAAAGTTATCTTCTTTTTTTGTATTAATTTAATATTTAATTTTATTGCTATTAAATTTAAGTACTTGTGTCTAGTATTGGTAAATAATTGTGTATGTGGTGATAAAAAAAAAATAAAGTGATATTAGTTTGATATTTAATTAGTTTTATTAATTCAAAATATTTCTTTCATCGAGTATTGAAGAAATAATGGAAGATGTATTATATGATTAAATAGATTAGTTTATTTGATTGTTCGAATTTAATTTTTTTTTAATAAAATATTATGTATTAAGTCAATAAATTATTTTTTTAGGTCAATAAGTACATGTTTTCATATATATATATATATATATATGTCTTCAATAACATATTTGATGATTTATAAATTGATTATAACCTTTTATTAGCAATTCTGAAAATGCCATTGTCATGCAATTATTTTTTCTAAAAAAAATTACTAAGGACAAATTTATCATAAAAATAATTTAATTATACCACTGATTATTATTTCTAATTATCAATTATGTGAATGGAATTGATTAAGGAAAGATAATTGTGTTACCTTCTAATTTATTGTGTATACCAATCATAGAAATACTATCAAACATAATTCCTTTTCTATCCTTATTCCATTTTCTCACTTAATTTCTTTCCCACATGCCAATCATATCTTTAATTATGTATCCTGAGATGAAAATTACTATTTTAATGTTACTAAATTTAAAAAAAAAATGAATATGAAAAGAGAATCTGAGTGTGAGAAAAGCAAATATATTTTTGAAAAGGCATTACTTATTAAATTTGTAGACTTGTAGACGTGATGTATTTTATAAGTTTATATTAATCACCAAAGGTTGAATGCTTTTTCCAATGGATTTGTCATGTCTAAAAATTTATTTAAAAGGTGTTTCTAAATAAGCTCTGCATTGCACGACTGAATAAGAAGCATAAATAGCTAAAAATGGAATTCACCAACTCATACTCATAGATAGCAATTACTTGTACAAACCAGCAATTCATCCATGAACTACATAAACTGGATTCTTCTCAACCAAAACCATTGTGGAGGAAGAACCCTAATTTCAAGAATTTTAGGTGCCAAAGAAACCCAGAAAAAAAAGGAAAGTGAAATTAAACACACACATTGACAGAGATGAAAAGTGGCCATATCTGAATGTGTGTTGAGGAGGATGTTTGATGAAGATGAACCAGGCAATCATCAACTCAAGGAGGCGAATCCGCCGCCCTTCATCATCTGACGGAACTCATCAAAGTCAACCCTACCGTCGCCGTCGACGTCGACTTTCATGATCATCCGGTTGCAGTCCTCCAGCGACCGCCCCTGCTTCAGCCCCAGAGACGACAGCACCGACCGGAGCTCCTCCCCCGTGATGAAGCCGTCGCCGTTTTGGTCGAACACGTTGAACGCCTCACGCATGTCGCCCTCCTCGTCTCCCCTGTCGTCGCCCTCCATGATCGCCGCGTACAGCGTGCCGAACTCCTCCACGTCGACGTACCCGTCGCCGTTGGCGTCGATCTTCTCGATCATCTGCCTCAGCTCCTTCTCCGGAATGTGGATCCCTAGCTTTTCCAGCGAATCGCTTAGTTCCTTCCCGCTTACTTTTCCGTCGCCGTTCCGATCGAACATTGAGAATATACGACGCAGCTCCGGAGCCTCCATTTCTTCATCAAACGCTCAACCCTAATGCCCAAAATGAATTTAATCGATCAGTCGATCCACTTCTTCTTATCCTTTTCAAAAGCACGCAATTAATCCGTGCAGAAAGCACCGATTCCGGGAAATTAAATGCAAAATTAATAGGGGATCTTTGTGAATTAATTAATGAACATTGAGATTGATTATTTTCTTTTTGGCAGAAATGGAGAAGAAAGGAGAATCGGGGGCGTAAATTTTTTTTGGAAATTGGATTGAATTCTTGAACAGAAAACAATTTCACAATAGCTTTCAGAATGGGTTTCCAAGTTTGGGTAGAGGAATTATGTGGAGTGGCGAGGATGAAGGTTTGAGCAAAAAGTGGAGGGAAATGCGGAGAGCCCACCAAAAGATGATCATATCTCTGTTATATATTCCATCACGTGATGTACGTGATTATCTAAAATGTCCCAAAAATAATTATTTATTTTAGCTTTTTCCTTCTTTGTTGCATCAAATATTAAAGGATAATTACATTTTCCTTTTATGAAATCCGATATAATTACACATAAATTTAGTATCTCTAAAATTTACATTCGTCTAATAAATAAGTTCATTTGTTGTCAAAACTCATTGAATTTATTGATATTAATAAAATAAACTAAATAAAAAATAATATTTATCATCAATTAACTTATTACTGACTTATTGCAAATCAAACAATTTTTTTGAACTAAACGACCCTTGTGACTATGAAGATATACATATTCATATACATTAACATATAAAAATAATTTGATCATAAAAGAAAAATTTCATAAATCTTGACTAGCAATCAGTATAAATCAATCGAGAATAAATATAATATTTTTTTATTAATATCAAAAGATTTCATAAATCCTGACTAACAAAAAAACTTATATATTAAAGGAAAGCAGACCACAAGATGCTATATTAAAATTTTGAAATTATAAAAATTTTACATATAATTACACCACACCCCTCAACTTCCAAACATAATTTTTGACTTTTCCAAACTTTTTTTCTTTATTTTTAATACTTTATATTTTATTCAATTAAATGTAGATATATAACTAATGATGCACACACATCAGTAATAGTATGTATATAAGTGAACGAAGTTCTGTCGTATAATTTATTTTTTTTATTAAAATTGAACTTACATGAATAAAAATAATAATTCATGTAACTAACTAATTAAAGACATGATTATTCACAAAATAAATAAGTATAAGTATGAATATCAATTATTATAAATTATTTTAAAATCGTGAAATGAAAAATAAATGTACAAATAGCTGGGCACGTCCTCGGCCATCAAATTGTATGGAAATCATGTTATGGAGACGTGCCACCAATATTTTTCTACTTTTATCCCACTCAAAATGTCTAGGCCATAAGACATTTTTCGACTGGGATAAATTACGGCGATATTGCTTTATGTTAGGTCTTATTGTACATATACATTTGCTTTCAATAAATTAGTTTTTATGAATCTTTCACGTTTAAAAATATATTATAAATAAAATTAAAATATATAAATAATACATTAAAGTAAAAAAATTAAAAAAAATCAATTTCTCAATAAAAAATTTAGATAAGTTAGTTATTTTATTAATTGAAAGGCATATATACACATATATAAATTAGTAAGTATTTCCCCACGATATTAAAATCCAATATTAATATCTTATTATAAGATAATTTATAAAACACTAAAACTTTTTCTGATTCCCTTATATAAAATGTTTAACTTGATTAATTATTAAACTTTAAAAAATTGAATTTCTACCATACTTTATACTTATTTACAGAAATTAAACATTCGCTCTTTTTTATTATTGAAGATCTATTTTCATTGCTTTTTTTAATTGAATTGTCTTTTTACACTTCTCTTTCTCCTCAGCACGTTCTGCTCACATTCATCTACAACTCACATTTCTACTTATTGGCTTGTGCAAATACAATTTGAAATCAGCAAACATCGGTTTAAGTCATTTGTTCGCTTAAAAATTGTGAACTGATTTCAAGAAGGCAGCACGACGCTGAGGATGGATTGAGCTGGATTATGCATCACATCTCTGGAACTGAAATAAGTTATCCAGCTCATATCCTAGACACCTGAGTGAAATAACTGAAATTACGATGATGCCTCTATAGAAATTGACTTGAATGTATCAAAGCCTTGAAGCCAGTTTAAATAAGGTTAATTTGACACATATTAGCCCGATTAATAGAGATTAAAAATAGATTTTTGCAGAATTTATTCCTTTCTTTAAAAAATAACATAAAATGTAATCCAACCATGTGCCCAAAAATGACCACAGATTGAAGGATCAAATGGACGAGTAAATTGGAAAAAAAATCAATTAATTTAGCAAACGTAGAAATTGCCTCAAAACATCTAGAAAGGTTTTGGGACAGAGTGCGTTTGCGAAATATAATAAAAGCATCTAATCTAAAAAACAAAAAGTTCGAAGAAATATCTCGTACAAAAATAGTTTAGCTGAAAGAGATGTGCCAGTAGAAAAAGGGCCTGAAAAATCAGCAGATGATAAATCAGATTCAGGCGAGTGTTACCGGCGAGTTCATATCGCAAGCTTGAATTGTATAATTGCCTGGATCGAAATCTGTCTGGATCCAGTCAAGAAGCTGAACTTGCTCAAACTGATTTCAGCTAATTTTTCAGAAAAAAATCCACAAAATTCAAACCAACAAAGATCAATATGCACATACAACTGTCCTACGCGGTTTGTGTTGTATGAGAGAGAGAGAGAGAGGCTTTGCGATCCTGCAGAGTGAAAGGCAGAAATGGTGGAGGGGAAGGAGGTGGGATGACAATAAATAATGGAGGGAATGGGTTAGGGCACAGATAATAATGGGCCTTGGCCCATCAGAATAAAGGTACATGCTAGGGTTCATAGCTAGTCTAGTAGCTAGCTATAATTTGTTTCTTTTATATTGACAACAGTATAATAATTTATCTTAATATACTGAATAATAAATAAATTATAATAATTTATTTTAAATAAAATAAAATGAGATAAATATTTAGTTGTCCAAATATATGATACCACACCTACCAAAAAGTTAATAATAAAACTACTTAAAGATAAGGCTTGATTATGTTATTGCCCAGTACATAAAAAATTGTGGTAAATTAAGAACGTTGAATATAGAGCTGACAAATAATACCTCATAATTATATTTTTGGCAATTGTAAAATTTGATTATCGAAATTTTAGAAGTGGTCAAAAATTACTGAAGTGGACAAAATTAAGTATTTCGTTGGCTAGATATTTTTTTATTTTTTCTACCGTATAAGCATTTACATAAAAAATTTCCTACCACATAAGCAATGACATGGAAAAAAAAAATAGGGGACACTTTTGTATTTGGGATTTTTTTTTACTAGTTGGGTATTTTTTTCCTCTTTTCTACCACATAAGTGCTTATATGAATAAATAAAAAAATAAAAAGAAGAAGAAGATCGTCAAATTGCATAAAAACAAACTTTTACAGTATGTTTGATTTGGGTGAAAATTGAAAGTAAAAAAAAAAAGTATAAGAGATAGTTTGTTAGTTGGTTTAAACGGAAAAGATAAAGGGGAAGTAAAATTCGATGTATACAAAACTCCTTAGGAGTTTAATTGGGCGAAAAAGTAAAAGTATAAGCTAAAAAGACAAAAAAGTATATTTTATTTTTATTTACTCTATTGCTCATATATACATATATATATATATATAATTTTTCTTCAATTCTTTTTTCATTCACGCTAGCAATACTATACATAATCGTTAGAAAAAAGATAACAAAATCGTTGAAAGCCTATTGTATCGAAGTCAACGATGAATATTTTTATTAATAAAAAAATTTATTTTTGTTTAATAAAATTTTTATTAATATTTTTTTAAAGTTTGTTTAATAAATATTTTTATTAATAAGATTTTTAATTTTTTATATATTATAATTATATTAGTATAATATTAATTTATTTATTTTCTAATACAAAATAAAGATAATAGTTATTCAATAAAATAAAAAAAAAATAGACTTTTCTTCTCAATTTGTTTTCATCTTATCAAACAAGTGGAATTATTTGATATTCACTCCACTTTCAATCATACTAAACAATTTAAAGAAAAACTATTATTAAATTGCTCCCCTCCCCCGTCCATTTTTTTTTCTCTATCACATAAATCAAATAAAACCTTCATTATTTTTATACTAGCTGTTGACGCATGACATCTCTATATGAATATAATAAATATCTTACACGCTTTAAAATATATTATAAATCAAAATAAAGTATATAATCTAATATATTAGTGGGAAAAAGATCCATATTACCAATACAAACAAAAAATGCATAATACATAAAATTATAAAAATAAATGATTACTTTAAATCATATAAAATTTAATTGAGAAAATTGGTCCCCGATCTTTCTATTGCTCCCCCCCCCCCCAATCCATCCCCATGACCGCTGAGAGGATGAGGGGGCATTCTAAGTGACGTCAGTCGTCTAATTGTGCCATAACCTCCTCAGCTGAGGGTGGCGTCGCCCCCTTCTTTAAGGGGATGGGGGCGACAAGATAGAAGATGGGAAAGGTGTAGAAATTATTTTTTTTTAAATTCTATCTAATTAGCAATTCTCTCATTCTAAAAAAAAAATTTAATGCTTAGACGGAGAGATATAGGAGTTTTTGCAAATTATCCCTCTAACCAAATAATAATTTTCAGGAAATAAACAAAGAAATAAAAAACACTAGCAATAATAAAAAGGCCAAAACACACAACACACAAAAAAAAAAAAAGGAAAAGAAAGAAAGAAAGACATAAAAAGAAGAAAAAATAAAACTAAAAAAACAAAAGAAAAGGAAAAAGGGAAGAAGAGCCAAAGGAGTGAAATAGCAGTCTACAATATAATCAAGATTTTCCCCAATTCTCCACTTCAAACCCTCACAAGACAACAATGGCGATCTCCACACTCCAGAAACTCGCCTCCCGAATTTCCAAGACCCCTTCACTCTCCCTTTCATCGAGAGCTGTAATCGCCCGCTCTGCCGCCTCCTCCTCCTCTGCTGTCACCGCCTCTTCTCGTTCCGCAAAAGTTGCTGATCGAATCGTCAAACTCTTCGCAATCGATCCGGATGGGCAGAAACAGGAAGTCGTGGGGCTCTCGGGTCAGACCCTGTTGAAGGCGCTGACGAATAAGGGGTTAATCGACCCGGCGTCGCACCGGCTCGAGGAGATCGACGCCTGCTCGGCTGAGTGTGAGGTTCACATAGCGCAGGAGTGGCTCGAGAAGCTTCCGCCGGCGACATATGATGAGCAGTACGTGTTGAAGAGGAATTCGAGGAATCGTGTTCTCAACAAGCATTCGAGGCTCGGGTGCCAGGTGGTTCTGACGCCGGATTTGCAGGGAATGGTGGTTGCCGTTCCCGAGCCAAAGCCATGGGATATTCCGTAAGGTTTTGATTCCTGAAGCGGTGATTGGTGATGTGGCCAGTTGTAAGGCCTTTTTGTTATTCGAATAATGTGGATGGATATTATGGATGATTCACCATGATGATGATGGATATTTTGAAGGCGGATTCATTGTTCTTTCTAAATATGTGTACTGTTGAATGAAGTTTGATAAATGGACTATTTCAACACTTTAGATTTGAAAATATGAAATTATCCTGTTGCCCTTAATTCTTTGATTGATTGCGAAACTGCAAGAATAGAACTGAAACAACAGGCAATGAATAGAAATTTGTGATTTTGGTGAAGTTCGAACTTCTTCTTAAATTAAATTGCTATACACATGATAGTTTAATATGCTACCTAGTTGAATCACCGAATCTCGGTGTGTTGGCAAGACATCAGGTTTCATTTGTGCAGTTGAGAAAGCTAATATGCTGCATTTTCTGCTATGTACTGTATCTCATTTTACAGTGTGCCAACTTTTAGTAGCACGCACCCTCGTCACTCTTCTAGACCACTGGGATCAGACATCAGAGGACCTATGATGTTTCAAAATTAGGTGCTTTGTGTACCTATTGTAGTTTGGTTTCACTTATTTGGAACATGTTCAGCATTGAGCGGAAAAGAGGTAATATTATAGATCGTTCTAGAGAATAGAAGTTTTCCTGTTTAATATCTTTTAGCTGAGCTGCTTACTGAATCACATAATTTCTGGGCCTGGGACCCAAAACCACATGTGCTTTCAGTTTTGTGCCTCTTGGCAATGCTGGTTATGTTTCTGAACAATTAATTAAATTAAATTATCTATAGTTGCCACTATGAAGTTGGTGTTCTGTTTTTGGTCCTTAAAGATTCAGTAGGGTATCTTTACTCCACCTGCCAAGACTAATAGTCTTTTACCAGTTTATTTTATGTATCTGAATAGTCTAATGACCCACTTTTCCGTTGAAGCGTAGGATGCCAACTCCTGAAGTAGCATTAGTAAATACTAAAAAATGGCCATCATCATGTTTGACTGCATCCACCATTTCCCATCTGGAACTTGTGGTAAACAAATTAAACCTCAAAGGCTTCAGGCATAAAGATATCATCCCATGTTTCTTCATTACCGAATCCACTGCCGCATGTTTGTCCTGCTTAATGTCCTTCTGCTACCATTATCTTGAATGCTCCATTCTGCAATGGACCTTCTCTGACAATCTATCCCCTGTTAATTAGTCATCTCTGTGCTCAGAAATGTCTTGAAAGTTTTAGGTGGACGTTGCATAAGAAGTCTGGGAATGGATTTGGACCTTTATGCATTTTAGATAAAAATTGCTGTTCGAATGGGAGTTATATAGTTGGGTAGTGACAGTTTGAATGCTTAAAAAACTGTCTTACAAATTAGAAAAAACGAGATAAACAAGCTTATGATAGCTTGAGGACCATGTTGCTGTTCTTTTGCATAATGAACTGCTGCTGTTATCATATTGGTGATTATCCAGTTGAGATCAGATGTTTGAGTTGGTGACAAGTCCTGAGGATGGTATGAACAAAACTTATTGCCTATGTTCCTGACAAGGTCTTTTTTATGCCTTATTTGGTGAAAATTATATTTCTGTATAGTTCTAAGAAGAAGAGTAGAAACAATGAGGTTATGGCAGCCTGAGGCCTTGCACTCTTCAATTGGTATGTGTTATATCATCCCTGTGCCAGGATTCCTTCGGTTCCCTTGCTTGTTGGTTGTCTTTGATCATCAGGACTGGTCCTACCATTGTCACC
This sequence comes from Sesamum indicum, assembly GCF_000512975.1. Classification (NCBI taxonomy): domain Eukaryota; kingdom Viridiplantae; phylum Streptophyta; class Magnoliopsida; order Lamiales; family Pedaliaceae; genus Sesamum; species Sesamum indicum. The sequence continues at coordinate 3,915,526 of NC_026153.1, forward strand.
AGGACCGTATCTTTTAAATCTTCTGTTGGATTTAGGTCTGCAGTAGCTTATGGCTTTGTGAATATATTCTCATCTGTCTTTGCATGCAGATCAAGGATAGGAGAAATTATTTCAGTTGAGCCTTTGTTTCCTCTTCCTTTTTGATTGGTTTGGAGGCTTGCATTGTCTATTCGAAGCTGACCTGTTTTCTCTACCATCAACAAGATGCTTATTTCTGGGTGTAATTGGTGCTGAATCCATAGGTTGCCCTATTTTTTGATCCTTTAGTTTTCTATTCCAGCATTCCATTTTGCCGCTACCATTGTCATCCTTTCATGGAATGTCCTCTATGCTCCCATTGTTAGAGATACATGACGGGAAAGTTGATGGAGATGTAGTTTTGATCAAAAGTAAGAAGCTGAATCACTAACAGCTTTGAATTCCCCCATCCGAGTATATGAGCAAAACATGCAATTGGCTTCTGCATTTCTGCTCTCATGGATTCCAGTCTGCTGATCTAGATACCTTCATGCATGTTATGGAGGATTGTAATGCTGTTATAGTGGCATCTCACTATATATAACTCTCTCTTATTCAGACTCTTGTCTAGGCTATTATAGAATTCCTTATTGCCATTGCAGCTACTTTCACCCGACACCAAATGGTTTATTTACAGAGTGTGGCAGTTTGAATTCGCAATAATGTCTTTTATTTTGCAGGTAATAACTACTATACTTAGAGATTTCTGCTGGATCACGTTTCTCAATATTTACCTCAATTGACTACAGATGTATCTGGTACTTGTCAAGAGTGTTGTATACAATTTCATAGTATCTTGTCCGTTGAGCATGTCTAAGTTGTCAAGCCATTCAATCAGCACAGCTCATCATCTATCTTACTGTTACGGTGATAAATAATCTGGCTCATCATTGAGGTTCAATTTTTGTCTCTGCGCCGGACTTGCTCTGATTTTCAACAGCTAGTTCTTTTCTGTATGGTAGTTGTGCAGTTAAATGATTCACTGGATCTTAGAACTTCAAAGTGGGATTGGTTCTTTTGGTATAACTAGTCGTTATTTGATTTTTGAGGTAACTAAATTATGCAGGAATGTGTTAACAGATTGGTTGGAAACTAACTACTTGGAGCAGGAGCACTTCATAATTTAGTACAGAGAATAGTCGATTGTTGGAGCATTTTCAAACTTGCTAACCAATATAAACCATTTTTCAAGTCTCAGTCATCTCTAAATCAGTACTAGAAGGATGCTTGGAGTAGAAATTGTTTTGAGCACTTTTACCACTTTACATACTAAAAGGACCTCCTTCCCTCCCTCTCTCCAAAGTTTCACAGTGCAAACTGAATAACTTCATATACTGTTGTTGATATTCATTAAGAGGGAGTTATCAGGGTGAAGGCTTAGATGTACTTCAACCCCTCAATTATTCAAAGGAAATCATCAAAAGCTATAACAACTTCAAAGTCCAGTAGCAGTTGCATGCTTCCCTCCCAACATGCTCGAACTGGAATGTGACAAATTGTGATGCCTCTGTTCAAGGGCCATTTTCCGATGTCGTTTGCAGATACATACTCCCAATTACAAATCAAGCACGCCGAGTTTCTCTACAAACAACTCTCATATCCAATGAACATTCTGATGCTGGTACACTTTAGAACTATCAATGGGTTAGATTTGGTTCGAGTTTGACAGAAAACTGGCAGTGTAGCCCTCAGTCTCAAGTGCAGGTATAGAAATGCTAAAAACCCAAAGAGAGGAAAGAGCCCCTAGGATGATGTATTGTGATTATACAGCTTCTCCAGGACTTAATACGAAATGTCTTCCCTCAATGGCATCCAGTTGCCCGAATCCTGAAGCTAAGGAGCATCCTCGCTCCGCTTCGGCATTACGGCACTACGCTTGCGCACGCAACGCCCGTCTCTTATCCAACACACTCGGTACATCCTAGGCGCTCGCCCTCGATGGCCGCCTTCCATGTCTCGCCCGAGTAGGACATCATCATAAGTCCGAGGCCCAATCGATATGCCGACACCTGGCCGTTCTCCCGTACGGCGTGCCCGACATGCCTTCTTGCCTTTCGGCTTAGGCTTACTGTGCGGCGTCGTGCACGGCCTCAATCATTCAAGGATCAGATATTCCTTCACCAGTCACATGAGAATATGGGAAACATGGATGCTAGAAATTGAGTAGTACTTGTCCAAGGACAACCTCACCATACATCAGGTGGTGATTGCTATGGGTCCCACCTGATGAATGTTTGGAGATGTTGACGGCCCAACAGCTCCCTGGATCAGCCAAGTAGCTCCCCTCAAAATTGATCTTTCGAAACTGGAGATCATAATGTGTCTTGCTGTTGCAGAGTTTGGGTGGATACCTCTTCCAAGCATTGCCTCAACCAAAATATAGGATTGATCGATTGGGTAAACTATGGCTCTCCCTTTCCTGGGACATGCAATGCGAAACTGCGACTATCAAAGGTCATTGAGATTGATCATTTCATCATTATTCCAGTATATCACTGGTTGCTCCTGCTGTGACTTGACGGTTCCTGAAAGGATTTCAGTTTCATCCATGGCTTGGTCTAAGCAGTCTGCTAAATCTGATTTCCGTAAACCTGACTCGCATACTCTTTTGTATGTCTCATAGCCTGCAGCTTTTAGGCCTCCAGAGATCAAACCTGTCAGCTTAGTAGATATAATTTCTCCAGAATCAATTATTCTGAGAAAACATTCTGCGAAACCAGGAGTCCAGAAAACAACTACTGCACATGTCCTATCCAGCATCCGAACATCAAATTCCTCAGAGAAGACATCATGTGTATCACACAGAAGGTCTTTCAGACTTCGGGCGGATATTCCACTTTCGAACCCCCATAAGAACACCAAATTGTTAATGCTAATTGTTCTGCTGTTGCCAGTCCAAATTCTCACATCATCTTCAATAGGATTTGTGGAATTACTTGAGCAGGGATTAAATATATTGGAATGTCGTGGAAGGGAAGGAGACAAATGGCTTTGACCATCTTCAGGAACCTCTGGAGAAATTTTCAGTATGGAGCATAATTTAACAAACAAATGGCATACTCTCAGAACATTATGCCCATGAATATTGACTTTATCAGTGTCTGCTGAAAATGAAATAATTTCCAATCAGTTAAAGCTTGAAAGCACAAGCACTTTGAGTTAGCTGACGCATCAAAGTCCATGAGAACAAGGACAAGTGGCTCACCAGAAAGACTCACCATTGTCATATGAGCAGATGTTTGTTATAAAGCACACAAGATATGCAACAAATTTCTTATAATGTTCCAAAATTCAGCAACAAAAGAAAAGGAAAAGGGGATTGCCAGGCTAGATATCTCAGTTCTCTAGAAAATTATAAGATCTGATAAACTTGAGTCTTACCTTGACTAGAAATGTCCATGTCTATTGATCCAGAAAACCTCCTTTCCAAATAGGAAATGGCTGCTGGCATGTTATTCATTTTCTCAAACGGGCCAATTTCCTTCATAAGATGGTTGACATCAAGTATGTGAGGAAAGATCAAATGCAAAGAACTTCTGAATTCATCCATAGTTAACGGAAGCGGAGCTAGGAACTTTGAATGTATAAAAGCAAAATCTGAACAAAACCAACACAACAAAGTGTATTAATATTAAAATTTCAGCAGTTACAGTTTTGAGAGGATTAAAAAAGTGCTTTGCGTAGAGATTGACCATTAAGTGAGTTGTGCACAACAACGGGTCTTTGAGACGTCGAAATCAAGTCTATCACCTCTCGGAAGCCAAGAACACGTTCTCTTTGCTCCTGTTCCATATGTTGAAGTTCCTTCTGTATTATGATATATGGAGGTTAGTCTAGTTGAATCAACACATATAATATAACAACCCAGCATAGTTGTTGATTTTATACCTCAAGAAGGTTCTTGTCTTCTTGTGAACTCGTCAAAACAGCTCGAACAGCCTGCACCCCTGCTCCTCTTTTTGGAAGTTGTAATGGTACAACATCAACAAACTCTTTCAATGTCTGCAGCTCATTCAAAACAATTAAAAGGCAGAAAAATACACTTAAACATATCATATCTTCAATATAGTCCCTCAACAGCAGTAAACTCACCTCTAATGCAAGCTTGATTTGACATTCGCTGCACACATCTATATTCAAGGATGGCCTGGAACCATAAACTTCGCTTCCTGATATAAGTTTTCTCAAAGAACTTATCAAAGCATCTGTATTTGGCAAATGAATACATCAGAACTGCAAAGAAAAGGATAGCAGATCATAAGATGAGTTAACATGTTACCCACCCTCAGTTTTATTAGAATCTTTACAAGCACGTATCCAATTCTTAACTCGAGATCTGATCCTTTCTGTAAATAGAGAATCAGCAACTGAATGAACTGATGAAGAATGTACTGTGCAGCTGCTAGGTGACAAATGTCCAATTTGAACGTTTGTAGCTGATTCTTGTGCTTTGGACAAGTATGATATACCTGTCCAAAGAAGAGACACAATTACATCCAGCACAA
>NC_026153.1:3920058-3935266 GCF_000512975.1 Sesamum indicum
ATAGAAATCTAGTTTTTCAAGCACAATTTATGATGCGTCAAATTAACAGAAATCACATGAATGTTGTAGAACAAACCAACAGCAAGTAGGAGCAAGGAGCCTAAGCAGGACAAAAGAAAAGCTGAAACCTTTTGATTTGATTGTTATACTCCTTTTTCCTCTTGATATTTACCTTTCAACAAACAAATGTTTGAGAACATTGAAAAGTATACATTCTCAACAATTACCAGGATTTGGTATAACTGATGTCACATACCATTGTATATGCAAGCGTTAAAATCAAAACCTTCTTGTGCCATAGCGGTCAAATATGATGATTGGCATGAAAAACTATAAGATGGCATCCCAACTTTCAACTCATCCCTGGGAAACAAATGGAAGTTATACCTGCACCAGAAGTGAGAAAAATGAAATCTGTAAAAATTCTTAATCAGATGCCATTAGCTGAGTAACAATGTTTCTTATCACTTGGGTCTTATATTTCAAGAGATTCATTTTTTCATCACTGTCCTCTTGTTTTCTTCCTCTTATGCTTGTTTTCTTTTTGTCCATTCCATTGAAAAGTAACTTTATCAACAAAACTCCATTGTTTCGTTCGGTTTTAAGTTCGAAGCAAGGATTGGCAAGAACTTCTATCAGATAATTATCAAACAAAGAAAAAAAGGAAACAAACTGCCATAAAGAAGATTTTCAACATAAGAACAAACTAATGTGGAAATGATAATGATTATACCATACCGTCATGGCCAGGGAATTGATTATGATACCACAAAACCTCACCTACGCTTTTGACAACTACAACGCCTTCTCTCAAGCTTAATTTCATCACATTTGCTATAGAAAACCCATCCATATAAAATCTATCATTTTCCAAACCAAAAAATCATCTTTAGGAAAAATCAACAATTAGTACATCAGCTTCACCTTTTCCAGATGTTACAGCAAACCCATATAATTTCTACTACGGTAAACAAGCAACCAAACTGATTCTCATCCCATCAAGATCTCTCCATCTCTAAGCAGGCTAAAGCAAACCTAATAAATTACTCTCGGTAAAATGAACGGAAGAGGCTTACGGATGGGCAATTAGCTTAGATGCTTTAACTGAAAACGGGCAGACAGCGAACTGGAGGATCTGAAACCGCTCGGCAGCGTGCTTGGCCTTGAAATAAGCCGTCTCCGCCGTATCAATGGGGAGAATCTTGTGCCACGGCGCAGAGTGGCCGCCGGTTTGTTTAAACGAAACCGCTACATAGTCGGAATTCAATATGCAGGCCTTGATTTCTGCTAAAGCCTCCGAGAAGTTGGATTTTGTCACTTGCTTCACCGGCCATTGGATGCGCCGACGGTGGCGGGCGGCGGCCTGCGTACAGAGAGAGCGTCTGAATGGCATTTTCAGGAAAGTGGAAATAAAATTTCAATTAATTTGATAAACAGAAAGTCCACATAATAGGAATAGGAAAGATAAATAAAATAAAAGGCATAGTAAGTTTTTAAATTAGGGTAAATTATCCTTTAAAATTACATCTAATTATGTAAATAAAATTACAATACAACTTGAGGGTATGTTAGTGTAAAATTTGTCACAAATTATAATTATAAATCTATTTGTAATTTTGTATAAAGAGTGTTTGTATAATTATATATAATTTTAAGGAGCATCAATTTATTAGTTATTAAATTAATATAATTAAAAAAAATTGAGCCAAATTATCTTTGATTTTTTTAAACAAAAAAAATAATTAACCCATTTTTTATGAAAGTAATCTTTTCAATCTTTAATTTAGACGACTAATTTAAATTGTAATAAGTTAATAGCAAGTCAATAAGAATATGAATGTAAATTTTAATTTATTTTTTTTTACTAATATCAATAAATTTCTTAAATTTCGATTAATCAAAAAATCTATTTATTGAACGGAAAGGGATATAAGTTATACAAAATATAATTTTCAAACTATAAGAATCCATATATAATTGCACCGAAATGCAGGAAAGAATGGTGTAATTATCCTTTAGACAATCCCACATGAACAGAAAGATATTTTATTCCAATAAGAAGAGAGATTTCTAACAAAATTCAAAAGACAAAAAAAACAAATCTAACAAAATTCAATAGCCAAAAAAAACAAAACAACAAGAAGAACTTGTATTTAGGGCCGAAAACTAAAACAAACTACTTAATACTCAATTGAAATCGATCTATTAAAACTCGTTGAATTTGATTTATTAAATTTAACAAACCAAACTTGAACCAAAATTTTGTTCAATAAGCTTTCAAACTCGATTCAATTAGTGCAAAACTAATAAATATACTTAAAATATCGAAATATTCGAGCTCAATTCATGTTTCATCCAATTAAAGCTCGTTTGAATTCGACTTGATCAACAATCAAACCAAATTCAACACAAATTTTCAAGCTTGATATTAATTTAAACAAACTTGAACAATAATGCATTCGACTCAATTTGAGTCATTTACAGCCGCCCTACTTGTACTGAATCAAGGAAAGGGGATATTTTTATTCTTATTACTATTAAGAACTCGAAATACAGAGCATTCTTTCTTGCGTTCTGTAAGCAGTAGAAGATGATCTTCTCGTGGCAAATGCTGCCTCTCATGTTCCTCAATTCTCAGCGAACAAGATGAGAAACTTACAAGAAGAATAAGTTATTTACTATTATCATCTTTGCTCCCTTCCCTATCAACATAAATAATTTGTTTCAAATCTTTTGCCCCGCCAGCCAACGAGAGTAGAATGCCAATGCCTCGACTGGTTTGTACTCTGGCACGGTGTGTCCGGATCCCTGCATAGTTAGATCAGTACAATGGGCTCGTTTGTTCTCTGGGAAACGACTGCGGCATGTAATAATTATGCTGACACCTCCTAACGTTGAGGAATATTACAGAATACTTAAATATTACAGAATACTTACTCTGGTTTGAAAAATTACACTTAACCTATTGCAGTTATGTTTTACATTATCATTGAAGATGGGTTGGAAAGGGAGAATCTGTAAATGTGAAAGATGACTACATGGGCATCTCTATGATTGCCCGAATTTGAGGGGTTCTTTTTGTCATATGTCAAGACCTTAGGGGTTTCTATGTAATTGTTACTTGTTCTATATTGACACAAGTTAAACTTATTCTAATAGCTTGTAAGTATCTACTGCAGCCAAGTTTTACATTGTTGATTGAGAATTAGTAATGTAAACCATGGCTGCACGAGATGTTACCGTAATTGTCCAAAATATAAGGGTTTTCTTTTGTAATATTCTAAAACCTTAGGGGTGTCATGCAATCATCCGTTTGTTCTATTTTAAAGAGTTATATACTTATTCTAACATCTTGTAAGTAGAAGGTCCTAAGTGAACATACCTTCACAGTGAGAAAGCTGAGATTGTTTTCATAACCCTGAACGTACCTGTTCGCAACAAAACAACAAGTGAATAGGTTGCTCTGATTAATTTTTACGTGAAGTACCGACAAAGTCATTGGAAATATTTACAAATACAACCATACAAACTCAAAATAACGACATAGTAGTTTGTGACGTACCCAGCAACTTGGCCTTTCACATACCAAGGCCTCCACTCGTCTACGGTTTTATATCCGACGGATCTCGTCCAGGCTTGACTTCCCGTAAAAGGAACACACATATCATGATCCCCACTGGCAGAAACAAAGTAAGCATGTATAGTTCTTGAAGTAGTTTTACCATTGCAGAAGCTCAGAGTCAAGGCATCTCAGCCCATGATGGTTTTATAAGTTTATAACAGGGCGACGAATAAGAACGATCACTAGCTGTAATGGTTACTATTGCTATAGCTTATCACCTAATTTCTCACGTTTGTCGATCAGAGCATATATCAAGAGATAAAATAATTCCTCTTCGACTCTCAACTTAGAAGTAGTAAATATAAGGATAAGATAAGTTACATAGCATAAACACTTACCTGAATATAATGGCTCGATACCCCCGCATTGTGAGGTTCTTGTGATATTTGATCATGCTCCCAGCGTCGTGATAAAACGAAATTCTGTCTGTGCACAGCTCCCAGTTGCCCGCTACACTTGCCTGGCGCCAACATGATTTTAGTTTATGGTTTCAAAAACACGAGGTCTAGAGATTATTAAACTTACACTTTCAGCATGAATTGCTTTCCGAACTGTTTCATTGTTCAGCCATGCATTTGCAACTTCATCATCCTACATGTTTTAAATAATAGGACTGTAAGATGTAAATCTTAATGAGGCATCTAGTAATACAAAGCTGAAGAACTTAGCATTTGCACAAACTTGAGAACAGGTTGTATGGAGATTAAATCACAGATCTTCAAACCAATAAACAAAGCTTAAGCAGGTGACTGGATGCAATTCCTCATCAGATTGCTGCAACAGATTAGCAGCATACAAAGTTTTACATCGGCAAGAAGAGGTATGTTGACCAATATAGTTCTAGTCTCAGTGTGTTGCCTCTCCAAGCAACAGTCTCACTGATGGTTTGACAAATCAGTAACCACATATATGAGTACAAGAATTTCATGTATATATTCCTACTGAAGATGACTCGAGAATGATTTTATTAGAGGGACAATCTGGAAAGAATCAAATGGAGAGTGCCATGGTCTTCCGGTTCAATTATATCAACGTAGCAATCACCATCTCGAGTTATTACTTATTAGAGGAGATCTTAGTCCAAGCAATGATGCAATGATACAATAGTACCGTTTTAAGTTCATATATATTGGCGAAAACAAATGAATTACTTTGTTCACTATGTATATCACTAAACTAACCAGGACGAGTTTTTGTAATTTTGCTCGCAACCCCACATGAGAAAGAGGAATATAAGAGCTTAGAAAACCTTCAGGTCAAATGGCAGGTGGGGTTCTCGGAAATAAGAACAGAAAATACATAATTTTGTGAGAAGTTTGACAAGCAGGTATAAGTTTTTTTTCCTTCACATTTCATAGAGATCATTATTTGGCACTAGGAAGCGCGCGCCAATGAGCAGATCACTGTGCAAAACTTTTAACTACAACTTAAAGAAATCGACTTAGAAAAAACTTACCAAATTAACTAGGTGAGCATTTTGAAGCAAAACCATAAATAAAACAAGAATCAGGTATTAAAGAAAGTCAAGTTTGTGTTACTTACAGTGCATGGGACTTCTTCGCTGTTCAGAATTTGCGGCCAGGTTGGAACATATCCATCTCTTACAGGAGCTCTAAAAGGCCAGGCACGGCCAAACATTCTCTTTCTAACAGGTAAAGGTCTTTCAGTCTCACCTAATCTCCTGAAGCTTAGCGGCAGTCTCGTGTTCAGTTGAATTCTACTCGATGTTTCATGATAGCATGGTTCAAGAATGTCATATATGTTTACGTCCTTGAGTAACTGAAATGAATGTAAAGCTCAATACACGAGGAACGGAAATGGTAAAGCAAAAGCATTTTCCACAATATTGTAAAAACTATCTTACATCATCAACTTTTGCAAGCTTGTTTTCACAATCCTCACTTGTAGGATTGTAGAAGTTACCCTGGCATTCAGCACTAACTGTCTGCAAAACAAAGCAGGAACTATAAGAAAATTGTAGCTAATACTTATATATTCCTTCAAAATTTAACCTGCATTCTCCATTTGTTTCAAGTTTCTTGGAGGCAAATACATGCTTTTAGAAACATGCAGTGGCAAAACTCTAATTCCATTCAATGTAGGATACCGCTATGCAAAGTTGGGAAATTGACTTTTTCCATAAAACACAAATAGCACAGGAGGCAAAGCATCAGCTGTAAAATGTTGTTGTTTTCTTAAGATTTTTTCAAAACTAGAGCACACAAATTTTCTTGTATCGATAGAGCTTGCTAATATTCATGATAGCATCCTATGCCCTTGCTCAAAGCTGGACTTTAGACAAATAGGGTAAGATCCCTTGTTGAAGTGCCTCCTTCTGAAAGTGGCATGCAAAGAACATCTCAGGGGCTCTATTTATCAAGATTAGTTTTTCTATGTTGCCGGTGAAATCCTTCGTCATCTCAAACAGGACCACACTTTTGGTTCCGATGTTTTCCCTTTCATCTTGGCCATAAATTTTAATTAAGAAAGTACGGTCCATCTTATTCTTTCACCATTGCCACTTTTTAACCTTATTTATCTGCTTCAATCTTTGGCAAGCAATATTACTGCCGGCTTTTCTTTGCTCCAATTTTCTTGAGTTTATTCTTTAAGATTGCAAAAAGATAGAAGAAGAGACTCTCCAAAATAATATTTCAAATATATCAATTGTGTCATAAGGAACTATTCTTTATTCCATCCATGACAAATAAAGCAGATGCTGTGGACCAGGCTTCTCATCATGTTATGAATTGGTGATGGTTAGAGTGACAGATACAGCTAGCTCTTCTTTTCATATTCTTTTCATTGATTTTCCCATTTTCAATCAATTGAATAAGATACATAGAGAACATGGTGTAATTGTTTGACGCAACTATTTGGCCTTTCCTATTACTTCATAAGATTAAACGTAAATAGGAGACCAGAAATATACAAAGTTTTCACGACTTATCAGGAGAAACCAGCACAATCCATCATAAAGAAACTGGACGTACAACTACATAAACATGTTCTCCCTTTCATTAGGTAATAATGGCATGAATATACAACATAATTTAGCCAGAATATGAACCAATATAGTAATTACATGACATAAAACACGGAAACAGAGCCACATACCTCATAAAGTTCATCTGATATAAGACCCATTCCATGGGCAAATGGTACAAGAGCATTTCCGTCATAATGATCATCTGTGACTCCATTTCCCACCATGTACCCCTGTAATTTAAGAATTACTTGATGCAGATTCCAGGTTTAACAGGTAAATTCCAATATGTAATACCTTAAGGTTGATAATAGGCTTGATACCAGCACTAATTCCTGCAAATTTGCAATAACCAAATTAGTCTGTATATCAGCACTAAAGAAGCATTTCACGTGTTATAAATAATTACCTTGAGCTACTTCATAAGCCAAAGTCGGCACATATACTCCAGCATACGATTCTCCAGATATATAAAATGGATTGGATAGGAATTCTGGGTAGAGCTCAAACCACTAGCCAGATCATAGACAAAGTTATTGGGGTTTAAAGTAGGTGGATGGAGAAAAGCTATACTACGATGTGCAGAATAAAACTATGAAACTTCAGGCAATTTAAGATATGGTCTTGTTTTATGTCACCTTGAGGAGAAATGTGTGGGAGTCAGCAGCTGTCTTTAAGTCTCCGGTCTCGTAGTCAGACACATTCCCTGAGTAAGACATTCCAACACCGGATGGGGAGTCCAAATATATAATGCTTGAGACCTGGAAAGCCAGAAATACCTCCAAACTCAGAATCTAGAAAGTAGAGAAAGAACCTCCGAAATACAATTGATATCTAGTAGACATAGATGAACCTTCTATGACAAGAAATGATATTTTATCAATAAAACAGAAAATTATAACCTTGGACCAGCTGTATGGATTGAGATGCAGGGTGGGAAGGCTATCATGTGGTTTTCCTGCCTCAAAATTGAAGGGACCTGAAACAACAATTATAAAGAAAATATTTTATCGACAAATGGAAACCAAAAGAAAGTAATCTTCTCCTTCTTCTCCCCCCACCCTCTAAGAATTGACCATATGTCTTGTTTAGTTTATTATGGAGCAAGAATAAATGTTCATAGTTGAACCCTGAAGGCAGGTAAAAGGAACAACTCTGGTATTAAAATCATTGGCCTGTTACTTGCAATCTAATGAAAGAGATCATTAATTGCATATTAATTGCCTACTCAAGAAAAGAAAACAGGAAACTTCATGAATAAACTGTCACCATCACTAAATAGATCAGCAATAGTACATTCAGGACCCTGTTGCAAACACTGATAGTTCTAGTTCTCACCCCATATAACATAAGATGTCTAATTACATGCATTAACCCCATTACCAAACATATCAAAGCTGTCAGGGAATGTCTTAAAGTCTGAGGACCAAAACAAAGAGGCTTTAGTCCGGGAGTGGACTAGCCCATTATAGGCGGACCGACGTAAAATCTTGTCTCGTTCAAGTTTTGTATTCTAAATTCGTACTTGAATTCTATCACAAACCAAACATTCTTTCACCCAAAGCTCCACAACATTCACAAAAAGAAAGCACCTTTACCTTCTACCAAACACAAAAAACACAGAATCTTGACATATAACATTTCTTCCATAAAAGGCTTCAAACTCATAATCCTTTTCCAAAAAGACAGCATCTTCAAAATACCAACTCCTACAGCATATTCAAACTTAAAATCTAAAACAGAAAAAATGGTGAATCTCCCATTACCATGCTCATAAACGAAGCCATCGAAGCTAGAGCAGCCCGGACCACCATTGAGCCAAAGAACAACAGGGTCTTTAGAAGGATTCCCTTCAGACTCAACAAAGTAGTAATACAATTTCTTCCCATGAGATTCATCTACAGTCACATACCTGTAAGCCCACCACCCAAAAAAACAAGTCAGAAAAATTTACAAGAACCCTTTATCTAAAACAAGATAATACAGCCAAGAACCAAAGAAAAATCCAAAAAAAAAGCGGAAAAATCAGACATTCTTTCTTCTCATACCCAGCATAGTGTTTGGAAGGCAAATTGCCACTAAATCCAGGAAGGCTTGTAATAAAAGCACCTTGAGGCGCTGATGAAACTGGCTTGAAGCTGACTACAATTTGGATTAAGATGAGTGTGAAGTAGCAGTAGCTCAAGTGGGTGTTGTTGAATTTCATGTTGAATGTGGAAAACAGGAGAGGGTTTAATTAAATAATTAAATCTTCTCCGGAATTCCCTTTGCCTCAAATCAGATTGGAGAGTGGGGTTCAATATATAGAAGTAATAATATATTGGAGTTTAGCTTGCTTACAAGGCAAGAGTGTATGGAGGACTCAGTGGTGGCCGGAAAAACCGGATATTTCAACGCCCCCACTGTGGTCCACGGACCTTTTTATGACCAACCTGGCTTGGACACTCGATGTGCGTGCTTATATTTTTTTAAATATATAATTATTTATTTATATAAATTAATGATCGAAATATATTTAATGTGTGCGTATAATTTAAATTGCTAGAATAATTATGTTGTTCTTTTTAAATATTTTGTATAATTATATATAGATTTTCTGTGGTTTGCAAAATTACATAAAGTATTTGTGATATTTGTTTCCCTTTTAAGAAATAGATTATTTTTTTAATGAAATTTCACCAAATTTATTGATATTAGCAGAAAAAATTGAATACAAATTTATATTTTTTCTATTAATTTATTACTAACACATTGCATATCAAATAAATATTTTTCTGACCATATACATTTTCGTTGCATGTGAGAAGATACTCTTATAAGTGTATTTTGGTTAAAAAAGATTTATCTGACCTACAATGAGCCGGAAATATTTGTGAACCTACAATAAGTCAATTTGAAATTATTTTTTCCTGAATCTTTTCTGTTAATATCGGCAAATTCGGTGAATTTTGACTAACGATGGAACTTATTTGTTAGACAGAAGCAAACCTCAAGGGTGCAAAATATAATTTCTCAAATTACATAAATCTATATTTAAAATAAATTAAAAACCCGATCATTATCTTGAAAACAATCTTTATTAGTTTTGAATACACATGAAAATAATATTATGATACAAAAAGTTACATAGACAATTTCGCAAAAATTAGACATATTTAAGGGTATTTTGGTCAAATAATATAGTTTGTCAACCAAAAGTGATTATTCTAACATTCTTGTGCTTAATATATAGTATAAATAAATAAAAGTTGGTTATTTTTATTGAGAAAGAAACATTAATCAAATTCTATATTTTCTTAAAAGAAAAATTAGCAATGCAGTTTTTCTTGATTATTTGTTTAATAAAAGTGTTAACTATAGAAAAATACTAATAAATGGCAACGATCAAGTTAAATATGGGTCGATAAGTGATGAATATTTTATTGTTTTGTGATCACGGGCTGATGCTAAATAATCCGTTACTCCAGGATATTTTAGTCTATTCACACTAAAAATATAGATTAATATTATAAAGATAGATCAAATAGTATATAGTGTTATATTTTATTTATATATTATACATAAATTTATTATTATTGATATATTAAACAAAATTTAGTTCATATAATATATTGGCATATAGAAAAAAATAGTAATATTTATAATAAGGAAAAAGTTAAGTTGTCCATCATACATTTTTCAATCACTGAAATATCTATGATTGAAAGGTAAACAACAAACAAAACAATTTGAGAAAGAGAGAGTATTGAAAGTAATAAAAGACAACTTCAAGGGGGAAAAAAACAAAAAAGGGAATAATTACATTGCTTATAGGGTTATGCATGCTAAATTTTACATAATTTTGCTCATAAATAAAAACTACAAACTAATTACCCGAAATCCTTTTATCCAATTCTAGTTATTTTTTAAGGTAAAATCAGAATTTGATGCAATTTTGTTCATTTCTTGAAAATATATTTAGGCCTAACTTGAGTCAGCTCCAAATATTCTGTAAAAAGTCGCAAAATTACCCTACAAGATTAAGCAAGTGAGAATAATAACGGGGTGATCTCGACTATAGTATTTCGATATTTGTTTGTCGTTTCCTTCCCAACATAGATATTTCACAATTTTCACTCGTCCACCCAATATGTAAAAAAAAAGAAAAAATCTAAAAAATAATTTTATTTTCAAATTAAATAAATATAGTCAACTAAATTAAGCACAAAACAACTAAAACAAAAATTGTATTATTTATAGATAATTATTACAATTTTGTATAAAAATACCAAGATGATTAATTAAGCTCATTCATTTTACATATATTGGAATATTTCACCTAATTACCTATTTAAGAGTGAGTTGTGTTGTTCTTATTCTTTCCTTTTATATTTGAAATAAATCAATTTAAGAAGGGCCAATTATGTCAATAGTACTACCAAAATTAACTGAATTCAGATGTTTGATGTGAAGGACCAACTTTATTTTTATTGCTCTTTTGGCCCCTTATCTTTTCATAATTAATAATGCATACCCCAAGTGGTAAGAGTTAATGATGCACTAACTAGAAAAGCAATGCCCTTTTCATATAGGAATAATACATTTTTAGTGGAATTGTAACTAAAAAGATGTGTTAATCTAATTAAGTATATTAAGTGAAAACCACACTTCAACAACTCCAATTAGTGCAATAATTTGAATACTTTAAGCCATAGTTGGGTTAATTAACCCGCACACCTTAAATTAAATTTGGGACGAACCCAACCAATCACACAACATGCAAGCATTATATACTTTTCATGTAGATTATTTTTTCAATTTGTACATCAATCACACTACAAGTGTATTATATTTACGTGAATTTCCGACCGACGTAATGCGACTCCAAAGTTAAATGAAGTCCGACATGATCGATGACATGTTCAACATATTTCAGTAATAATCCATTCGACATGTCAAATGACACGTCGAACATACATCTAAACACAGTGAATTAATTTTTCAATAAATTCAAAAGAATAAATAATAAAAACTAATAATTTTCTCTTTTAAAAAAAATTATGTATCGTTGTATTTGTATAGGTGGGATTACGTAAAGGAAGAATCCTTGTTGAAGGGTCTAAATAGGACCAGCATATATCATGTAACATCATCACAATCGTTGTTACAAAAAATATCAACATATGAAACACATTTATGATAATGTTCAAGGGAGGACCACTTTTGGTGGTTCTCGATAGGGGTATTTATTCGATAAAATCGACTCGAAATTTTAATAAATTGATAAAATTGGGTACATCAAAATACTGTACTGATAAATGAATTGAATTATTAAAAAAAATAAAAATAAATTGTGGTTCGATTCGGTATTCAATAAATAAGTTCTTTTTTAAAAATTATAGCTAGTGATGGTTTTAATTTTTGTACCTAACATGTTACACAAAAATTGACTACACCTTCACCAACTGAAATCATTGCATTAATTCAATTTAATTGCAATCCCTAAGTATTCATCAATATTGCCATTTTACAGTTAGAAAACATAGTCAAATGTGCATCCAATTGATGTGATGTGACAAAATCAAGAAAATCAGTGCAGTCACTACTAGTGCATTTGGTCAGCTTGACCAAATCAAACATAAATAGTATTTGTAATAATGTATATTTTTGCTGTAGAAATAAATTATTAGTTATGCAATAGTAAAAATTGAAAATATTTTAATACAAAAATGGAACACGTATATTAAAATTTACTAATTTGTCCCTAAATAATGTAATTGTGCGAAAGGTAAAGAACACCTTGAGTTGAAAGGTGAGGATATTTTTGGGATTTTTGTAAATATATTAAGAATTAAAATGTTCAAAATCAACTTCGAAATATTTACTGAAATGCCAATAAGCTGAGTTATTTTTTTCCAATTATTCATATCTCTTATGCATTTTAAGTAAAGTGCTCTTATACAATGAAAATAAACCATTTCTTGTAACGGTTTATATCGATAATAGTTGCTCTTGTGGTGTTGGAGTGCAGAGTCTAACTCAATGATGCATTCAAGTTTAGTGGCTGCGGATCCAATTAGGTGGCATCGTATAAATAGTTGATGGGTGATTTTCTGTTGTAATTCACTGAAAATATTCCTAATAGAAATCAATTTTCACCAATCGTGGACATAAGAAGTTGCCAGTGGAACAGGCAACTGTACATTCCAAAAAGTTTGAGTTGCACTTTTAGCTAGAGTTTTCAACATAGCTTCAGATGCTCGATCCATCATTGTCATGAGTTTGAATCTTATGAGAATGTAGAGCTCGTCATTTTACGTGGCCGTATTATAGAATGATGGTAGCCAACCCATAATACTTGATCAAGTGAAGACTGGACTTTACTTCCTAATACGTTGGTGGAACTACGATGATCAAATCGAACAATATCTTAACAGATTTTGTCGAAAAAAAACATTTCGTAACAATTAAATTCTCTTAGTTGGATTAGAAAAGAAAAAAAAAAAGTAAAAAAGTTTGTGCACAACTTCATAAGTGAGAAGAGGAATAATTATGTTGAGAAAAATCACAATATTATGGCAAGACAAGATCATAATTGTGATGATACCCAGCCCCATCTTCACATGCTATTTCTCCAAATATGGATACATGCTGCCTGCACCTACATATTCCCATCTTTGTCCTTACCCTCATTTTATTTCCAAAATTGATCACATATTTGTTTACATGAGCTATTTTATGCATTAATAAATGATGAATACGTCTCGTCAGTATAATATAAATTTTATTTTGACATTAAATTAATATCAATCATTGAATAAAATTTTACGTTAGTTGTGACTCGAGTAGCTAAAAATCAAACAATTTATAAAAATATTTCGAAAAGAACCATAGGATAGTTGTAAAATATGAAGAAATAGTCCCTAATTATGTACATTATATTATGCTTATTTGTAATAGTTAAGTTTCTAATTTTTTGTATTCATTAAAATATATCTACATATATATTTTTGCATTATAAGTATAATGTTTAAAAGTAATTATATGTCGCATAAAGTTCTTATATGTACTCGATTATATTAAAACATCAAACATTTAATATTGTTTAATGTTTTCACACTCTGTTTGTAAGAATATTCAACCGTAAGTACTATTTAATTTGAAATAATTGAAAGTAGTACCTCCCACTTTGAAAAAAAGTCTAAAATTGATTGATGGATTTGAAACAAAAAAATATAATAATAACAATTTTACGATAACAAAATCTTTTAAATTTTTTGAATAGTTTTATATTATAAAAGCAGTTCAAATTCGTTGATCCGTATTTTAAACTATATTATATGGCACTATCACAAAAATTATCAAATAATTTAAAACCCTTTTTATAAATATTTCTTAAAATTCAAATCCTTCCAATTCAAAATGCATCATCAAATCAAAATTGTTCAATTCTTTTGTAAGAAAAAAAACAAAAGAAAAGATATACTACCCCCCCCCTCTCTTTCTTGTTATTCTCTCTCTCTCCCACACACACACACACACAGTGGGAGGTATATTCTGCACTTTAAGTCCACAACCAGTTGCCAACACTCCATCTGTAAACTTCATCACTGGTTGAAATTTCTTCCTTGTTTTTACACTCTATATCATCCACCCCCCACTCTCCTGCTACGCGCGTCCCTGCTCCACCCTCAGAAAAGACAGCACGTGTCCAAGACATTATTGATACCACTCAATTTTCTGACACCCATTGGTCAGTCCATTACGCCGTGATGCAGGAAATCAGGGCTCGTCTTCACCACCAATAATTGATCATTCTCTTAATCCCTTCTCTCCTGTATTGTTGCTGGCGCCCTGTCCTTATTCCTCTCTAATCTTCTCTTTCTCCTCCTCCTCCGCCCCCACCTCCTCCCGCCGCCGCCTCCCGACATCCCCGTCGTTGAACCCACCCAAGAGACTATATAAATTTCCATGCCGTTGACTCCAAGGATTTGAAAGAAAAATGGTTTCTTTGCGCCATTTTCTGATCGTTCTTGCCATTCTCTTCATCTGTTCATCGTTACTATCAGGGGCGAATTCTGATGGAGCGTCTGGATCGTCAATATACGAAGTTTTGAAGGTTCACGGGCTGCCAATGGGATTGCTCCCCAAGGGGGTCAAGAATTTCAGCTTGGATAATTCTGGGAAATTCGAGGTTCACTTAGATCAGGCTTGCAATGCCAAGTTCGAGAACGAGCTTCACTACGACAGGAATGTCTCGGGCACCATTAGTTACGGGAAGATCGACGGGCTGTCGGGGATTTCGGCGCAGGATTTGTTTTTGTGGTTTCCGGTGATTGAAATCCGGGTCGATATTCCCAGCAGCGGATTGATTTACTTTAATGTGGGCGTTGTCTCGAAGCAGTTTTCTTTGTCTTCGTTTGAAACCCCGAGAGATTGTTTGGCTGTTCCGGGTCCGGATCTTCAGTATGGAAGGCAAATAGTGGAGACTGTTAACAAGGTCAATAATCTTTTTTCTGTTCTTGAAATTCTATTTACTGGTGGTTTATTCTGATTCTTGGCCATTTTTTCTCCGTGAGTTTATTGCGTTCTTGATCTTTTTTTTTTTGTTTCTTCTTGGA
>NC_026153.1:3935276-3942947 GCF_000512975.1 Sesamum indicum
TTGAGGTAGAGAAGGAGCATTTTGCACTGTAATCTGCTTGTTTGTGGGTGCAGATATTAGTATTCTTGAAGTCAGAAATGAAACTTAGTGGGTTGAAATTATGGGTAGTGCTGCTTTTTGCATAAGTTGCAAAAGAAAGATTCAAAGATTCGGTTTTTTGGCCTGCTGTAGTCAGTTTGGAGCCTTCAAACACAAAAGTGATTTACCCCATATGGACAATCTATGAAATTTCGAATATATTGTTTGTATAGTTTTGTATTAGTGTCATTTGCCAGAGCCCAAAGAGAATTCATGTAAAAACGGTCCCGTTTCTCGTTTGATGAATTTTAGAATCTTGAGAGGTTATACATTGTTTGAGTTCCAATGTTGTTGTGAGTGTGGCCATGTTGGATTTTGATATGGCTGAATATTAACTGTAATAAGAGTAGCTGATTCATCTGCCTCTTTTCATCAGGTTCGATCAGGGAAGCTCCGGTATGAACTTGATCAGGATACTGCTCTGAGGACGGCATTGTAGCTTTTTCAGGCGGCAGTGATGCACATTAGCTCAATCAACGCTATGAATTTCTGATTCTTGTATGTACAGATCTGCAGAGAGTCTGCTGCAGACACCATATTTTGTTGTTCTAGTGTGCGTGCTTGCAGTTGCGTCTGTAGTGCCGAGTCCACAAAGTAGTCGTTCCGGATTCTCTCCATGATCGAATGAGCATGAGTTCAAGTGGGAGGTGTTGAAAGACTGGTGGGAAAGATAAAGAAGTCGTCCCGATCTTGAAGACAGGAAACCACCGTATTGGAGCAGGTGATAAGGTTGCGTAAGTTTGCTACGTCGAGATTATGATTATGAATGTGGACATAAACACAATTGTTGAATTGATTCTCTTTTTGTAGTATAAAATGTTAGACGACGATGAGTTACACATACTTATATTATGGACGAAAATAAGGAATAAAAGTGTTCTTTTTCCTTTTCTGTTTGTATTTAACATGTCTACTGATTCTCCATGTATCTGCAGTTCACTAATTCTTGATTTTACTTTGACTACAGTGATTGCTTCAGTTTATTACCTCGACCGAAGGTAAGAATGGAAACCATTTTCGGCCAAGTAAAAGCAACACTTATCTGACCATCTTAGATGGAACTTTCCTCCAAAGTGCAAAACAACTTAGATTCAGTTTTCACTGAGTGGCTATGCTAAATGCGAGAAAAAAATCAAACTCCCAAAACATGGAAAAAAGAAAAGAAAAGGATGGGGAAAGAGAAAGAGGAGAGACAAAAAACTGAAGAAGAACAAATGTTCATCGAAAGTTGCAAATAATGCCTCCCAGATTAGATGAATTTGTTACTCTGCTATGATCCATATTATAAAGCATTAGATTGTAAGAACGGCATAAGTGTGTGATTATTTCTTCTTGTTATTGTCTTTGGAAGAAAGAACTAAGCTAGTCTGTTCCCTTGATTTCAAGTAGATCAATTCAGCAAGCTCAATCCCTTATTTACAACATTATGACGTACAAATCGACAATGTTTCCAGGATGTTTCAATCACTGTCTCTACCATTGTACTCTTTTTCTGGCCAGTCATGACATGATTTCACTAACGAGTTGCTCGACAGCATTCTGTATAATTTTCTTGATCTGATGAAGTGAACTGTTTCTTTCACGTTCATCTCTGGTTAAGGCTGTAACGCCGTTTGTTATCCACTAGCATGACATATGAGATCATTGGAAAGTTGTTCACAGAATGATGTTTTACAAAATCATTGCGCTTATGAAATGCGTATTTATGTCCTTCACCTTGTACCAAAAGAATGTTGTTTAGCCTTTAGACGACCGGAAGATTTTGTTTGCAATTATTACAATTGACAGAACTAATGTCTGATGCTGTTGGGATTATCATATTGCCTGGGCTATGGTCTTTCTAGATTCTTTCCTCTGAAATGGTGGTTTTGAGGTTGTCTCATCTTGATTGAATCGGTCTGAAACCGATTTCTCTGTTAGAACCCTGTAATATTCTGTGATCCCAGGCAGAATTTCCAGGTTTTCTTGTTTTGAATCCTGAGTTTGGTGGAGGGCATGCAAGAGTAGAAGTATAATGAACATCAACTTCAACTTTTGTTGTCTAATTAGTTCTACCTTTTTTCGCCACTCGACTCTTAAGGTTAACTTCAAATACACAAACATTTCATACCATCTGCAATATTACAAGTGCATTCTATGAACAGTGTTAGTGTAATTATATATCGAATTAAGGATTACAACTACAACATCAATGAACTTATTCATAATTTTATGAAAGACGAAGAGTATTTGTATATTTATACCTAACATTAGGGAGCGTCAATGCAAAACTCCCTGTAAAATGGGATTAAAATTGTAATTAATTCCTAAATGAGTCAGTCCATAAATCGTTTGCAAAAAACAAAAAAGAAATTGTTATAAAATAAAAAATTCTTGAAATAGGCAGAAAAGATAAGGCTCAATTTTGTAGTTGGGAGTTGGTATTTATAAGCTTGACTTAGTTGAATGGCCCAACAAATTTAAAAATTGTTTGGTCAGATGACAATTGACTAATTTAAAGTTCAAACATTTGATTGGGGAATTTAAAGTCAATTTATTAATTTAAACAATTTTTAAAAAATGACAGTCCAAAATTATTTTGGATACCAAGAAACTGTTTTTAATAATATATAGTATAGATACTTAATTTTGAAATTCTTCGCCAAAAATTTGAGTTTATTGAATTAAAATTATTAAAAATTCGACTCATAATATTTCTTACTCTAAAATGCTAAGAGTAATTTAATTAAAAAACAATTTCTATTAGGTTTATGATTGGGATGATAATAAATGGAATGCCCTTTTTTAATTAAAAAAAATATTCTGATGAATTTTTAGACTAATACATTATTTTTAAATTGTTTTACTATTCTTTTTCTAAATTTAAACTCAAATTTTGATTTGTTGTAATTTGTTTTCTTTTAATAAAAATTGATTTGGGAAATAACATTTTTAAATGAGATATCTACTTACTCTAAGTCTACAGACCTTCTCATTTTAACATATATTCTTTCCTTTTTTTAACAATAATATTTATGGAAATAAGGCTAATTCATAATATTTGTTATTATTTCTATGTTTCGCATCCATAAACTAAATTTCTTCAGTATTTTTTTAAAGGCCTAATTACACTTAAATTTCATTTAAAAATACGAAATTCTAAAAAAAATAATTACACTTATACCCCCTTTAAGAATTGTTCATTTACATTTGACTTCATTTTACTAGGGTTTGATTGGAAAATATCGGTATCAGCAAAAAATTACATAAATTTCAATTTTTACCCCTCTTTCAATATTCCTATAGTAATATTTTTATACTTGTAAGGGATTAAATGTAATATATATAGAGTCAAAAGGGTGTAAATATAATAAAACAATATTCCTGAATTTAGATAAAATGTAGTCGTTTACTAAACGAAAAAATTAGTATATTTTTTGTAATTTTTTTTACTTTTTACGGAGTGAGGTACACACTATTGTTACATCTTTTTGTTGAAGCACTGGAGTACTAGACGAAAAACTTGAAACTTTTTTGTATTTCGTATCTTTAGAGAGATTGTAAGAATAATTAATTTATTTTCCAAATTTGCCACTGAAATTCTTTTTTATTTCTTATTTCCCCTTTTTAATGTGTATAGGTATAGGGACTAAAGAGATATTATTTTCCTCTCATATATATGACTGTCCAATTGACTCAAAATTGTAACACCAAATGATGAAAAGGACCACACCTCAAAAATCCCACACTTCCATACTGATTGATGTCCTAAATTTTGATAGTGTATTAGTGGTCGGAGCATATCTAATATTGGTGTATACTCTACATTTTTATTATATTTATATATTTAAATGAAAGAGAATGAATAACGCCATAAAACAAATTAATTTTAAATGTGTTTTTACATAGAAAAATATTAATAAAATTAAGATTATTTCATCGAAGAAATAAATATATTTAAGAATATTTTAATTTGTACTAATATTAAAATAGTTACTACAAGAGTCTTTTCTTGAAAAATATCGATTTTGACGCGGGGACCATTTATATATTATTTACTCGGGTTAATTTCGCTGGCACCATTACTCTTGAGAATCGTCTCATCGTACCTAAATCAATAAATTTAATTTGATCATACACTTGGATCATCAAAATAACTGTTTTTTTATCGTAAAAAAATATTTTATATTTATATTGTAGTCTGCATAATTTATATTTTAGGCATTTTGTTTTATATCTTTGCACCTTAGTTTAAAATTAAAAAAAGGTCATAATATAATTGTACATATTAAATATGAAAATATGATGAACTCAAATACTTACACCAAAATTTATAAATATAAATATGATATATTATCCAAAGAGATGAGTTTGAACCAATAACTTACACTTTACAAGAATTTTCTCTTATCATCTTCCTTTCCTCTTACTATTAAAATTCTTGAGAGTTGGAGTAAAAAGTGGAGACTTGATTGAAATCTCCGTTGTATTACCTTATCCCCTTCCCCACTACTCCTCCACCACCGCCACCGTTTCCTCGCCGGAAACACACCCAGAACCTCCGGCGAGCGGACTTCGGCTGAACAATGTCTTCAGTTTCATGTCTTTCCCTTCAAACCACTCAAAAGACTCTATTTTTCCGCCCGAATTCATTGGCCAAGAACTCAATTTCCTTAAAGAACCCTTCTTTTTCTCCTGTTGCAAGAGGGTTTTCAAGAATCGCAAAGGATGCTAAGGGGGGCTCTCTGCGTGCTCTTGCTTGCTCAACGTCATCGCCTTTCATAGGGAAAGTTGGGCTGCACAAACGAGAGGGGAATTTTTCTTTGCTGTCTTTTGGTTTGGACCCCAAGGTCTCTGTGGAGGCGGAAGTGAAGTCTGATGCTTCTCAACTTTTGTCGGCTCTGCTTCCGTTTGTGGTGGCGCTCACGGCTGTTGCTGCCCTTTCCAAGCCTTCGACTTTCACTTGGTGTGTGGAATTAGTATGTAAATTGATTTAAATTTTTTTAAGATTATTGAATAGTTGGGATTCTTTTTGAAACATATACGGAAGAAGAATTGGTGTGTTCTTGTGATATTCAGCCTTCAGGTGGTTGTTTTCCTCGTAACTATGCGTATTGAAGGATAAAAAAATGACCCGGAAAAGATAAATACTATTTTTTATTGTATATAATTAAAGTAGAACTAGTGATTGCTCTTAGATTATGTTTATTTTTCATTATTTTACTGAAAAAAAAATCCGCCTGTCTCTGTTTTCAACTACTTTGTCAGCGATTCTTGGTGCAGATCACGAGAGGAGTGATGACGCCCGAGTGGGTGTTTGCCGGACTCACTTGGGAACTATTAATAATAATTTGATACTGTAATAGTAACATTAATGTGTATGTTTTAACACATAATTTGGCATGTATCTAACTTGGCAGCATCAGATTACGTGGAAATCAGTTACTTTTCGTTGCATTTTTGTCGTAGATGTTACAATTTGCACGTGTATTTCACGCAACTTGTTTTGATGGTAGTAACTTAAACTCATATATTATAGTTCCTAAAAGTTTGTCTCTTTTGAATAGTTAAAGATTGCTTCATAATTGGGAAGCTACGTATAATGGTTGTGCATTCTTGTAATTGAAGGTCTATATGCTTAATGCTTTCTTAAAATGTATATTTCTTGCTCTTTTTCTGTTGTTGTAAATGATAGAGGTACCTGCAGGGTGTCGAAGGAATTGTATGCTCCTGCACTTGGAGGCATTATGTTGTCCATTGGAATCAAACTCTCAATCGATGATTTTGCTCTAGCATTTAAAAGGTTCAAACTTTTCCCATCTAGTATCCATTTCTAACAATTACAATAGTTTTTTTGGTCATTGCCTGAAACATTTTTAGTGAACTTCTGTGTGTTGCAGACCTGTGCCATTGTTCATCGGATTTATTGCTCAATATGTGTTGAAACCAGCACTTGGGGTTTTTGTGGCACGGGCTTTTGGGATATCTCCGATGTTCTATGCTGGTTTTGTCCTGACTTCATGTGTTGCAGGGGCTCAACTATCTAGCTATGGCAGCTTCTTGAGTAAAGGAGATGTGGCCTTAAGCATTCTTTTGACCAGCTCATCGACCATTGCCTCAGTTCTTGTTACTCCTCTGTTAACAGGCCTTCTCATTGGCTCTGTCGTTCCAGTTGATGCCGTTGCTATGTCAAAATCTATTTTGCAGGTACCAAAGCTGACTTAAATTATCTGCAATTAATTGTGGCTGACTTAACTGGACGGACGGATAATTACTTTCTTGAAAATTTTGCTGATGTTTTTGCTTTCCTAGGTGGTTCTTGCTCCTGTCACTCTTGGTTTGGTGCTAAACTCTTATGCCAAACCATTTGTATCTATTCTACAACCTGTTATGCCGTTTGTTGCAATGGTGTGTACTTCATTGTGTATTGGGAGCCCTCTTGCTATCAACAGGAGCCAAATCCTTTCGGCTGAGGGTCTGAGATTAATTGGTCCGGTGCTATCATTTCACGCAGTAGCATTTACGTTGGGCTATTGGATCTCCAAAATGCAACCTCTGAGGCAAGTTATCTTTTAAATTTCTCGATTTCTTTGTCGGCTGAACGATTGAAGCTTGCAAAAATACTCTGTGATTTTCTCTATTTTCCCATATTCATCATGATCACACCATGATTAGCTCGACACTTGAATTGTGCTACTTTCGTGCTGTTATTCATTAGGGTGTCTGAGAACTTCTCGTCCACAAGAGGAGGGCATGAACTTATTATCTTGCATTAGGGTTTACAATTAAGATAGATATATTGATGCTAAGTTGCTCGATCATTCCCATATTTGTGCATCTGGATTTGCTATTGTGTGCCTCATTCTAATCTCATGTGGACGTAGTTTACACGTATCTTGGTTCATTACATTACACCATGGTATATGCAATTGTCATTTTAGATAATGTTGTCAGCTTGAGAGGTTGCAGTGGTTTTCTGGCGAAAATCAATGTTTTGTCTTGTATAACCATAGCATAGAAATTTTACCATATTTTCAATCACACTCAATTTTCGACACGAATTTCTTTACATGTCTCTTCAATTTCTTTTATTTTTCTTTTCCCTCTCGTGTGAGATCTCAAAACAATCTCTTATTTACTTATAGCACACTCCAGCCATTAAACTTAATTTAGTTCATATCTTGATATCTACTCTTCTTGTTCATCAATCTGCTGCGACAAAGGTTCTTTTTCCAGCACTCCCACACACTTGAAGTCGTCGCTAAAAGAAAGCTTATATGTGACAGGTTAGAGGAAGAAGTTTGCAGGACAATTTCATTGTGCACAGGGATGCAAAGCTCAACGCTAGCAGGACTTCTTGCGAGTCAGTTTCTGGGCAGCACTCAAGCCGTTCCCCCTGCTTGCTCAGTTGTCGCCATGGCCATCATGGGCCTCTGCCTGGCATCCTTCTGGGGCAGTGGATATAGAATCAGAGACTTGCCATCTCTTCTAGCTCCAAGAGCTGGCTCGAAAGTAAACATTTAACGGGCTACTGTTTTTTCGTACGTGGAAATATATGACAGGTATAGTTCAGCATATACGGGAGTAGAGTAATAGATACAGGCGGGGGGAATA